>NC_056732.1:1056329402-1056439402 GCF_019279795.1 Protopterus annectens
TATGAGGTCAGCAGATATGTATGCAGTCCCACAATTGCAGATCTATATATGTAATCAGTTTCAAGGAGGCCCATACCTCCTTTGGAACAGGAAATATATAATCTTGGTATGCACTGATTTTTATAAATCATTTGATGAGTTTGAAGCATCCTTCTTGTTTTCCCATCTAATCTATCCAACACCTTTTGGGGCCAGTCAATCACTCCAAAACTAAGTGAGGACAGGAAGAACAAACTGGTTTATAGCTTGAACGTTGTTCCTTGATGCCCACGCTGTTTTCAGGATTAATTTAAGTCTTCTAAAATATTCCTTACTATGTTTTATTTGCATGTGTTGATATTTTATTGTTGACCCTTCATCAATTCCCCAATATTTATGCACTTACTCTTGCTGATGTTTTTTATATAACATTCTTGCTCCAAACTTATGTTTTCTTGGTGCTGTAGCTTTCCTGCTTTAAGGGTTGCTTTTGCACATTTATCAAGATCAAATGACATTCTTATATCATCTGAAAAAGTTTTGACTACTTGCAGTGGTGCTTTCAGTTCCTCATCTGATGAGCTATGCAGTTTTAAATCATTGACAAAGAGAAGATGAAAAGTCGCTACACTTTTTTTGCTTTCTGGAAGCCACATTATAGCCATGACCTAATCTGTTAAGCAGACATCTTATTGGGTTAAGGGCAAGGCAAAACAGCAACCGTGACAGAGAGTCACATTGGAATATACCCCATTTGGATTTTTATCCCTGGAATAATAATTTGTCCTTTATCATGCAAAGTGGTTTGCCACTGTTTAATGGTCACTGTTATTTAGTTTATCAGTGTAGGGTGTATCTTATACATTTGTAAGCACTCTTTTATCCATGAATGTGGGATACTCTCAAATGCTTTTTTGTAGTTTATTCATGCCATACTTAGATTCTTCCCCTTTTTACACTTCTCTACTATGACTTTATTTAACAACAAATGATCCTTTGTTCCATATGACTTCCTTTTATTACCCTTTTGTTCTATTGCCATCATTCAGTTTTTTGCTAAATGACTATAAACTCTGTTGGCATCAGTTCCAGTGTAAAGTTTATACGTCATTGGAAGGCAAGTTATTGGTCTATAGTATTTAGGGTAGCTTGCAGGTACACTCTTAAGTAGGAGCGTTGTTTTTGCTGTTGTTAGCCAGGCTGGTGTCTGTTCAGGGTGTGCATATAAATAGTTCTTACTCATGGCTAAATCTTCATGCAGAGATGTTAATACTTTTAGCCAAAAGTTAGGTACTGCAACTTTAATTATGTCTTAGAAAAAGTAATCTAGTCACCCTATGACCATGCATCTACAGTTCTCCTTAAAATTCTAACTTAGAAAACAGTTTTATTATTGGCCATCACTTCTGCCAGAAGAATAACAGAAATACAAGCCTTGATGTGGACAGAACCATTTATAGTTTTGCACTATTAGACACTATAAGAACAAATACCTCCTTTATGTCAAAAGTAATCATGGAATTTCCCCACAACCAGGCTATACAACTACCCATATTCTTCCCCAGTCTTCAAAACAGGGGGAGAGGATATTATATTTATCTGATGTGCACAGATGGGGTACGTAACATATTGGACAATGGTATACTGGAAGTCAGAATAATAAAAACAATGTATTGAAATGCCAAAATGTTAAAATTTTACAATGTTGATGACAAAAATACTTACTAATTGCATACATGTGCAACATGCATATACAGTGCTGTTACAAACAATATCACTCCACTGTTAGTGAAAATCAAAAATGACATGGATCACGCAGAGTATCAAGTCCAGCTCTCTACACATGTAAAGGAGTAGGTATTTTAATTTCAGCATTTTAACATTTCAGCATTTTGGCATTTCAACATTGCACATTCAGTGTTATGACTTTCAGTATATTGCTTTTTAGTATGTTGACATAGACATTCACATCCAACAAAGATATTATTTATACATATATAAGGATATTAAAATTTCCAGTGAGTTGTCTGTGCCCTTTGTAACAGGGATGGAGGGTAGGATAATGTCCAAGCAGGCATTCTCCGCATGGCTTGCCCACTTTATTATGTTCCTTTGTTCTTCTAATAGTGAGAAACTGGATGGAAATATGAGAGCCCACAACATGGATACTACTGTGGAATTTTATGGGGTGAAGGTGGGGTGACAACTTAGGCTGTTTTAGACAAACCTGCATGGTCCTTCTGTCCACACCTTTTTCAAATACTACATGCTGACCATATCTCTTCCAGGACAAGATCTAGCATTGCTATTCTGCAGGGTATGGTACAGTCTAACATTTATTTCTAGGTCATAACCCTATCCGCATGAGCTATGGGAATCCTCCATATAGTTGGGAATGCTTAAGAAAGAACTTAGCATAACAGTAGATGTGAAGCAGATCACAAATTAAGTACTATTTACCTTCCACCATCCTCTCTTTCTGTGTTTCAACATTTTGGGCTGGGGTGTGATATCCTATCCTTATTTTACTCCCCCTAACCTTTCTCTTATAGATGACGTCAAGACTAATTGAGTCTGAAGAGATTTGGTGAGCCCTATTTCTCATCGTCCCTCTCTTCACCTTTCTCTGTCTCTCTAATCATAATCCCAAGACTTTTCCCTTTTGATTTCAAAGTAGATGCCCTTTAGTCCTTTTGGAAAGAAAAGAAAGTGCCAAAGTGACATGGGTAGATTTTTTGCGTCTATGTTACAACATTGAAGTTTTAGTTAATCGAATAACTAAAGCTCGTTCTTGTAATATTGAAAGCTAAACTTGTCGAACGGGCGATTCAACCAAGGGAAACACTTCCCTTGGCCAAATAAAAAAAAAAACAACTTTACATCCAAATAAAAGTGGGAGGATTTGCCCCCCATACCCACTGATGTGGGGGGCTGTGCCCCCTACAACCCCCTATCTAAATATACCAACTCCGAGATCACACCAAATTGGAGAAATGGGCATACTCCACAGAGCAGCCAAGGAAAGTGTTTCTCTGTGTTAAATCGACCGTTCAACAATTTATGGTTTTGATATTACAAGTTCAAGCTTTACTTATTTGATTAAGTAAAGCCCCGATTATGTAATATAGAACTGATTTTTTATGCTGGGAAGACCCTTACATCTGTAATGGATGAACATCCATCATGCCTTAAGGGGAGAATACTGAGCTCTGGAAGTTGGACCAGACAACAGGCCTTCTACAGCTGAAGTCCCAATAGCTAGGACTATTGGAATAGTGATCTTCTCAATCATCTGATACTATGGTAAGTTTGTAAATTCTTCTGCATTCTTCCTTCCATTAATTGAATCTACCTTACCTTTTTGTGGATGATAATGAAGAGCACACATGAAATCCCATATTACGAGTGATATTTATAAAAATAATCCAATCAAACTTTATTAATTTTAACCTAAGTTGTGCATTTTTATCAGGAAGGGGCCACATTAGAAGAGCAGCAGTAATTGCAATACATGCAAGCATTTTAGGGTAGCTAATCATTCAGCATGTTCTAGGGAAATGGTATGAAACAGGAAGCTAGAGAACCTAGAAAAGCATTGCTGACATGGAGAGATCATACAAACTCTACCAATGATAGCAGGTTAGGACTAAACCCCAGACCTTGTAACTGTGAGGCAGAATTACTTCCTCCCCCTCTCTGCAGCTGACTATCAGCTTCCACTGGGTCTATTGAATCTGCCTTAGCTCCACCCAGGATCAACCTGACCAGGTCCAGGGCCATTGTGGTGCAGCATTATAGTTCTCCCATGCAGTGTATCCTAGCCCTCTCCCACCCAACATCAGACTTGCAAGCTCTGGAGTCACTGCCTATGGAGATGCAGCACACTTCCATGCATGCATTGCCTTCAGACCAAGCAGTAAACTGATATCTAATTGGCTATTCATGGTCAAAAATATAAACAAACAAATTCATTTATTAATAAATTATATATAAAAGAGAGTAGTTCTGCCTATGATACTATAAAAGTAGTACTGCAGGATGTTTACAAGTTAGAATCAAAGCTATTTTTACTAATGACACTCTACATTATATGTCATGTATAATCCTGCATTTGCCGAAAGCTGTAATAGGTTTGAACAGCCCTGCTTCACCTTAAGTTTAAGATCATTGGTAAAGGTTAAACTATTTTTGTTTTCTTTTTTGCATTCTTGAGCAATTTACCACTATGCTCTTAATGTAGCATGACACCACCTCCTGTCTTGCACCTACGTTTAGGCTGCTGTTCATCAGTATGTTTGATCTGCAAGGAATGCAGGCTTTGGGTGTAGTGTTAGATCTGTGTCTGACCAGGGAAATGTACCTCAGTTACCAGTGTTAAACCATCTGACTGGCTAATTTGTTTTCCTTAAAAAAGAATGACAACTTGGCATTTATTTATTATTTATGTTTACATTTGTTAACCGGGTTAGTCTGACTGGGCCCAGAGAGCCCTTTTTCAGCGGAAACCCGAGGAGAAGAGTTCCAAGAAAGTAATTAAAAAATAAGAAAAGCCTAACAATTCAAGTTATAAGATACTTAACAGTACAAAAACAGTTAGAAATATACAAAATGAATATCTATAGAAGGCAAAAGTACAGTATTTTGAGAATGCAGTAACAATATGTTTGAGAAATTTGGTTAGGATTAAGTTATTTACAAGGAATGTAGCAATGCCTAGAATAAAAAAAATTCAGAGTAACATTATGGCATAGCATTTAATAGCATGGATGCTAACTGCAGAGAGAGTAATATATGTAGACAGTTAAGGTAGATACCAGGCAGATATGTTAATTGAGAGAAGACACGAACAAAGTGCCCAGACGAGTCCAAGGTTCCAAGTAGATGTAACGCACTTTATTTAAAACAAATAAACAAGCGTTTTCGCTCCTGTTAAGACAGAAGCTTCTTCTAATTGAGAGAAGAAGAAAAAATAATTAGGTAATTTCCTGACAAGTACATATCCATGCATGTTGGAAATTCATTTTTAGTTCCTTTTTGAATTCGCCAGTTTTGGCAGTGGAGCAAAGGGACAATGGAAGTTTGTTCCATGAGTATGTAATTGAATGACTGTAAAGTATTTCTCCAATATTTTTGTTTGGCTTGGTCACCTGCAGAAGGTTTTGTTGTATGTTTCTGAGGTCACGATTGGGTGTGTATGGTGCAATTATGGATGTAAGGGCAGGACAGGAATTGGGGCTATTTAGGATGCTGTGTGCAATTTGTAGTTATGATATCTGAAATATGTGGGGGTGCTCAGGCCATCTTAAGCTTTACAGGAATATGCAATGATGGGATTTGTAGCTATTACCAGCTGCAAATCTTGCTATCTAGTTATAGGTGGTTTCTAGTTTGGTTAAGAGATTATTTTGGAAGTTATTAAGTATGGAAGCAGCATACAGCAAGGATGGTAAAATAAACGTTTGAGCTAGTATAGGTCTAGATTTGTTAGGTATATATTTGTTGTTGCAGTATAGAAGACCTAGTTTTTGATTGGACTTTTTGATACAGTTTAAGATATGTAGACTGAATTTTAATTGGTCGTCTATAGTAACACCATGCAATTTGGTGTTTGAGTTGGTGATGATAATTGTATTATCTAAGGATAAGATGGTGAAGTTGTCTTTAGCTGGATAGGGGTGAATGGAGCGGGATGAGCCAGAAAAACTGGACTAGGCCAGTTTTCAAGAAAACAATCAGGAAAACCAAGCTCACGTCAGTTCCAGGCCAGTGTGTTGCAGTATCTTCCTAATAACTAGAAATATTACGCTACTAATCTAGTACAGTGTGGTGAAAAGGACTACCACTTCTATACGGAAAAACAATACAAGTATGGGCTGCAGGTACATAGGTAAACCTTTTCCAAGAGAAGGAAAGTAGTTTTAAGTAACTGACCTAGAAGTACAATAGGAAGAGAAAAAAATGGGTGGGGCAGTAGTGTGCACGCTTATAGTAAAAAGGCTATAGCAAAATGTCTTCAGTTTAGACGACAGATTAAATACGACTCTAACATGCACTAATTTAGCTGAAAGTACTTTAGTGTTCCACCGATGCAGGGTCTCACAGTACAGGGCAACTAGACAGCCTTTGGTTTATTGGAGGTTGGCCAGGACACAGAATAAAACCTTTGCTGATGGGACTGGAAATAAAAAGGAAAAGGAGGTAAATATTAGGCCTGAAGTTTTAAAACACTCTGATTACCAAGTAACTAAGATAGAGGATGCAGGAGAGGAGCAGCATGCCTTGTAAGAAACAGCACAATTCTGTGAACAACACAAAATGCAAGGAAAGAGGAAAAAAAGTTAACTGCAGTTGATACCAAGCTATTATAATATACACTACACTATTATGTATTGTTATAAAGCTTATGAAGAGAAAACAGTAACTACAAAGATGCTACACACAATTTAGCATTCTCCACTAAAAGTCAGGAATAACAACAGTGATATTATACAGAAACACAGAGTCACTTGTATCCCTCAGAGGTTAACATAAATTCTACTCTAATTGCCAAACAAGTGACTGATCTAAAAGTACACATAGTAGGCAACAATATTCACATTAGTTAATAAAGCTGCATTGTACCTGTTATTTAAAGCCACAATATGCTAAGAGTATAATTATTTACCTGCATAACAAAAACCCTCATATGCAGGGCAAGTAGAGTAAAACAAACAAAAAAAACGCTTTTGAAATATAGATCCAGAAAATAAGTGGCCAAAGAGAGTTGTTACCAACTAAAAATATGCATGACAAAAAAAAACATACCATGTGTGAAATTTCACAGAAATAGCAATAAGTATCACAACAAAAACAATATCAGGTAGTATTTACATGTCAGCACACTATTGGGGATTCCTATGAAGCAAGGGCAGAAAAGCAAAGTCAAAAGATGGTGCCTTTCTACGTCAGGTTTTTGATTCCTCTGTAATTGAGCAGGAGTGGGAGGGAGAACTGCAGGCTCAAGGTAGGGAAAGGGGATAGACACAAAGCAATACAAGATTGTCAGCCAGAAAAGCTAGACCAAGCCAGCTTCCAAGAAAACCAAGCATAGTCAATTCCAGGTCAGTATATCACAGTATCTTCCTAATATCTAGAAATCTTGTGCTACTAATCTAGTACAGTGTGGTGAAAAAGACCACCATTTCTATAGGGAAAAACAATACAAGTATGAGCTGTAGTTAGTTTATAAGCACTCTATTAAGTGTTTATAGTTACATCTCCTTCAAGCTGATACCTGGAACAGATGCCCTATTCACCTCAGACCTACTATGTTACTGCTCCCAAATCTCATTTTTTTCTACCTGGGGCATACAGCCTAAATATAAGTTTAAAAGTGCCATTTTTGTATTAAATGTATTGCATAATAAGCTTTTATTCAGATACCCATATACTAAAATTATTGTAAAATAATTATACAAAAGCCTTTATTAGAATTCCTAGTAATGCAGGAAGACATCTCTTGATAGTTATCTTATTTTTGATTAAATTTTACCACTTTCATTTGGGGCATCCATAACTCTCAATGGCTCCTCATTATGAGGAATGCTCCTCATTCTAAGTCTTAAAAATTCTCTGGCTTACACTGTTCTGCAACAAAGGGGGTTGGTGAGTTTCCATTTTTTAAGCATTTTAATGAATATTCATGCTAGATAATGAGGATAATATTGAATTATATTAATACATCAATATAATGCTTTATAAGCACGAATAGACAGTCCATTTTGTGGGATACCTAGTAAAAATTGATAGTTACTAGTACGTATTTCATATTTTGCCCATTTGTTCCACATTAGACAGGCAGTGTTATACATTTTGGAGATGGAAGGTTGAGAGCTATGGGGATATCTGCTATCCTTGTGAAAGGAAAAAATAACTCACTGTGATCTACCTGGTGAGTGGTTGACTAGTATTCCTTTAATTACTGCAAATAGGTTTTACAGAAATGATCACTCACCTCCTCTCTTTGCCATCCCTAAAAGTTCAACAGCTTGTTAAAGAGTTGTCAGAATGCATTGACTACCTCTATCTTTCCTACAACCTTGTATTGGATTAGTCAGGTGATTACAAAATTAATAAATAGATGAATTGTGCAGCTGCTTCCCTTTCTAAGCAGTGTGACCACATCTTAAGGAAGTTAGAATTTTTTATCCAACTGGGCGTATGCTCAAAAGAAGTGAATCTAATTGCAAATGTGGAACTGTAGAAAGTCTTACATCACTATGGGAGATTTAAAAACAATAAGCAATCATATGACTGAAGCAGGTAGGCAGCAATGATAGCTATATGTTTTTCTGAGTGTTCCATACTCATGAAATTAAAAGTCCCCCTTTTTTACTTAACTACATGATGTAATTTGTGGGGCCCCATTCAGCCATAGATAATCTGGGGCCCTCCACAGTCATGGACTTTGTTGGTTTATTGCTGACTCTGACAACTATTCTTAAGACTGGCCTCATTTAGACACAGGGTTGATATCTAGGGATTACTCCTATAGGCAGCATTGCATGTTATAGCAGGTAGATAACTCAATGAAATGAATAAGAGGAAGAAACACGGCAAGAAGAATATAAAAAACTTTAATATGGTTAGCTCTTTCATCACAGATGCTTCTTCAGATCATGAATGAATCAAAATGAAACCATTTTAAATATACTTCATGCTCTGCTAAGTCATTGTTAGCTAATTAATTAATTACATCTGTTTAAGACAATCGAGTTAAAGAGACATCATAAAAATATATATATATACACAGTTTAAAAAATGTTGCCAGCCCAATAATTCAACGCAAACGTCTCATAACTAAAAAATGAAAAACAAGGTAAACCAACAATATAAAACAAGTATAAAATACATACAAAAGAGACAAATAGATTAGGCCTCATAAATGTCTTGTTTTTAAATAAGGTTTAATCGATGTCCTATCATTAGGCCCTGGTTCTTTTTCAGCCTGTAATTCAATAATCCATTTTAACTCTCTCAGTTCCAGTTTATTTTTCATGTCTCCCAACCTTAAATCTTGATGAATACATTCAATAACTTTAAATTGAAAATGATGCATTGTCCCTACACAAATAATATGTTTAGCTAGGGCACTTCTATCTGGATCACTGTTCCTAAAGGCTGTTAAATGTTCTCTGACTCTCTCTCATAGTGAGCGAGTCGTCATGCCAACATAAAAAGAGAGACAGACTAAACAGACAGCCAAGTACACTAGATTCCTTGTTTTACAATCCACCTTCACTCTAAATTCATATTTCTTATTAGTTTTAGGATGTATGAAAATCATGTTATTACTCAGTACATCACAAACACTACACTGTCCACATTTAGTAAGGCTATATACCTCATCATTTGGATTTTTTGATTGATATAATAGTCTCTTGAGATTCTTTTTATTTTTATAGTAAAACTTGGGTTTCAGACCTACTATCCTAGCTATCTCAGGATCTGACTACAAAATGGGCCAATTCTTATCAATCACATTTTAATTGTAATTTTCTAATATTGCCAGCATACTCTAAATGAATAGGCAGCATTTTAGTAGTAAAACTTTCTCTAGGTTGTTGGGGCAAAATATTATGATCACTACTAATATATGGTCTCGCTTTGTCCTTCCTCATATATTTAACCTGATGAACCCCCATATCTATTTCACTTTTCAAATATTTCTGTTGCAATAATTCATTCCTAAAAGTTCCAATATCATGATCAAAGTGCTCCTCTTCAATATCTAACCTAGAGATGCGCAAGGCTTGACCTTTAATGATGTTCTTATATACATAGGTAGGATGGATACTATCTCTACTCAGGACATTATTTCTTCTACATTCCTTTCTAAAGAGTCAAGAGGATAACTTCCCATTGGTATCTTTAAATACTGTCACATCCAAAAAAGATATTTCTGTATAAGAAACAGATTGAGTAAATTTCAAAAAAAATCAGTGGTAGTATCTAGAAATGTAAAAAATTCCTCCAATTCTATTTCTGTGCCCCCCCACACCAATATGTGGTCATTAACAAACCTCCTATAGAAACGAATTTTGGTAGCAGACCTAACATGTGACAAAACATACTGTTCCTCACAATGGGCAAGAACCATGTTGGCGTAGCTATTGGCACAAGGCATAGCTCTCAAACTTCCATCTCCAAAATGAGGAACACTAGCCCTCATAATGTGGAACAAATGGGCAAAATGTGGAACACATACTAATGGCTTACTAACAACTTCAACTAGGAAGGTCATAGGATGGTTAAAATATGTTGGTTTTACTTATAAATAAGATCTTTTAATAAATTAATATGATTAATTTCTATTCACCATGGATTTTACTTAAAAAAATTTCTAACACTGAATGTGCGACAGAGTCTTTCAATGTGGAACTTCGAGGAAGTTCGAGGAACATGAACTTTTTAAGACCCAAAATGAGGTACATTCCTTGTAATGAGGTACACTTGAGAGGTATGGAACAACGTGTGCCCATAGCTATGCCAAACAATTGTAAATAATATTTCTGTTCAAATAGAAAGATGTTATTTTCCAAGATTATTTCTATTAGCATGCACAAAAAATCAATTATTTTCATATCATAGGAACTGTGTGAACTCAAATAGGTTCTAACCGCCTCTAGTCCATATGTGTGAGGTATTACAGTAAAAAGCAAATTAATATCCATAGAAACCAGGAGACAGATATCAAGCTGTTCATATGAGTTACAAAAGGCCCTACCAATGTCAAACAAAAGTTGTCTTGTATCTGGCAGTACAAAGGATGAGGTATTAACTACTGGTCTTAAATTACTTTCAATGTATTTAGATAATGGAAGTGTAACTCACCCTTGACCAGACACTATCGGTCTAAGTGGTGGGTTATACCTGTCCTTATGCAGTTTTGGAAGGCCTGAATAAGTGGAATGACCGGATTTGTGACAGTCAAAAAATCCAGTAAGGACTTGGAGATCAAATTACTTGCAAAACAGTCATATAAAGATTTAAATACATGACAGCAACATAGCTCTATATCAGTTAAATTAACTTGCTTGTATACGTTTTCATCCTTAAGCATATTCTGCATCAAAAAAACATAGTCTTCAGTATTAAAAACAACAATTCCCCCACCCTTATCCACAGGATGGAGAGCAATAAATGCATCGTTTTTCAAATCAAGAAGAGCTGCATGTTCTTCCTTATTCAAATTAAAAAATCTATTCTTATTAACATTACTACTAGAATCAAGCATTTCCTTCAATTGTGTTTCACAAACATTACAGAATACTTCTAATACAGGATTCATGTCTGGAATAAATAGACTAGGTTTTTTTAAAGTCATTAGGAAGTCCAGCATCATTATTACCAAATAAAGACTTCAGCATAACGCTACATACAAAATACCTTATATCCAAGACAGTACTCACAAAATCAGTATCTGAAGCTAGAATGAAAGATAAACCACGTTCGAGAATAGACTCTTGATGTTTAGTCAACATTCTTCAAGAAAAGTTGACTACCAGCGCTCTCATGTCATCACCATGTTCCACATCCTTTTCAAATCTCTTCCTACGGCCCCTTCCTATGACGGCAACCGCCTTTTCCTCCCTCTGCTGCTGGAATGGCCCACTCATGATTAATCCATTTTGCGAATGAGAAGAGGGGGGTAGCTTGCAACAATGTCATTTGAACCATTTCCTTTCTTTTCACAGATTGAACTAATGTAAAATTTTCATTTTGGTTATTATCGATCAAGACATTTGAGCTATGAGGCATTTCTAAAACTTCTAATGCCTCTATACTGTTTGAAATGTTGCACTCACCCCTTCTCGAACCAAAATCATTATTCCTTGCCATGCAAGCACTTGCATTTTCCAAGCTCAATGCCTGTGAGCCGGGAACATTCAAATTCACATTAATATTAGTATTGTGTGTCTCTCTTGTCTCATTACCCTTCGGCCAGATAAACATGTGCCCATTAGAGAAATCTCTCAGGTCTCTTCCTAATTTTTTATTTTTCTGATTTATTAAATGTTGCTCTATGGCAGTAACATTCTCACATAGATTAGAAAGCAGTCTGTCATATACACTCACTGGAACAATAGACCTCAAATCTTCTTGTTTCATCCTTATGTCTCTTAACAACAGATTCTTACTTGGTTTGCAAAAATCAATTAATAGAGTCATATATTTAAAGTTGGTCTCGATGTTCAGCTTTTGCCAGTGTTTTAACAGTTCAGGAAAGGTGTCTACTGAGGCAGGCATTTTTAGAACTCTGAGACCCCTCGAAATTACTTTATGGGAGATACATGCCTCAAAATAGAATTTTTGCCATTTTAACTGCTTAAACTTCAGCAAGTCACATTCCAATTCATGAATGAGCTTGTTAACAGTTCTTTCATCAAATGTTACTTGTTCACATCTCAGTTCTTCATCAGAAACTTCAAAGGCTAATCAGGGATTATTGCCTTATGGTAACATCTTATCAAAACCAGCTTGAGAGACACTTACTTCTTTAGGCTCATAATCCAATTCAATATTACTTCCTTCAGCCATGCTCCACTGGACTAACACCAAAAATAGTATCACAAAAGCAATGAAAGTCAATAGTGTAGCCACTCTGAATTGACACATTCTCACACCAACGAATGCAATTTACCAATAAAATGAATAAGAGGCAGAAACACGGCAAGGATAATATAAAAACTTTAATACAGTTAGCGCTTTCACATCACAGATGCTTCTTCAGACCATGAATGAATCAAAGTGAAACCATTTTAAATATACTTCATGCTCTGCTAAGTCATTGTTAACTAATTAATTAATTACATCTGTTTAAGACAATCAAGTTAAAGAGACATCATAAAAATATACATATACACAGTTTAAAAAATGTTGCCAGCCCAATAATTCACAGCAAGCTTCTCATAACTAAAAATGAAAAATAAGGTAAACCAACAGTATAAAACATGTATAAAATACATAAAAAAGAAACAAATAGATTAGACTTCATAAACATCTTGTTTTTAAATAAGGTTTAATTGATGTCCTGTCATTAAACCCTGGTTCTTTTTCAGCCTATAATTCAATAATCCATTTTAACTCTCTCAGTTCCAGTTTATTTTTCCCCCGGGATTCATGAAGCTCGGCGCAAGGCCGGTGTAAAGCTTGCGCCGGCAGTGCAGTGAATAATCGGCGTAGCAGCGCCATATGCATAGTAATGAGTGCGCGCCGCAACCACAGACACGTGCGGAGGGCACGTGAGAGAGCCCAAGTAGGATGCGGCCGTAGGCGTGGCCAAGCCAGCAGGCGATGAGCAACCTAAAGTGCTGAGTTCCACAAGCCGCCTGCAATAGTAACCGTGCCAGCCAGGGTCCGTGGATAATGAAACGTACGCAGACTATGCAACATAGTACCCGTTCACACAAAACAGAGAACCAAACATTAACCCACGAAGTCCAAAGTGTACCCGTCCAAGGAACAAAGGATACGCATAATACCGTGTCCGTCACGCAATGCACTGTCAGTGGGCATACCCAGTGAAGGTGTACCACAGCATGTCAGCGCGCCGCACCTACATAGAAGTAGCCACATGGGCATGGTCACCAGCAGTAGTGAGAGTACACAGCCAGGTAGCCGTGTCGATATAACATCAAGAAGGAAACTAGATACCCTAAACACAGACAAACATGTGCATAGCAACATGTACTACACCCAGCAACGTGCCCGTCGCATACACATAGGATGGCGTATGCCTAAGCGTAATATCCAGAAGCAGAACCCATGCATGCAAATGTAATACACAACAGCCCCGTCATAGCATGTAACCCGCACCCATGTACGACCGTGCACCCAACCCAGCTAGCAGCCTTGCACAGCTACACACCTACATACAATGGGTATACCTGAAATGTAGTAAGAAGTATTGTCCTAGGCAGTGCCACGCGGGCAAATATGTACCCCACATGTTAACATCCCACCTCAGGTACAGATATCCAAATGGCTGCATGTGAATGTGTCGGCAGAATGTGTACATCCCGCATGTGTTATGGACCTGTCGAAACCCCATAGGCGTGCACACGCCACGGTGCCCATAACTGTACACATCTGGACAAGGCAGTATGTTCAGCCACCATACTGATGATTAGCTATGCAGACATGTCAAACACAACACATATGGCGGAACATCTGCCCACCAAGCAGGACGCCCCAACAGGGTGTCACAGGCACAGAAGGTGAAGGTGGGACACCACACGTTGAGAATAGCGTTGCTGGACGGCCAAACACCCACGGCCAACGCAAAGGATGGAATAACATGTATATGCCTGGATGGATGGGTATGTCATAGCATGGGAATAGGCCAAGCTATCCACCATAATAGCCATGTGTACCAGATATAAACAGCCAGTAACACGCAGTAGTAATGCAGGAAGGCATATATGACTGTGGGAATAGCACAGGACATATGGCACGTGCCAAGTGTTGATGCATGACACAAATGTCCAGGATGGGGCTCCCTGCAAAGAGGAACATGTGCCAACCCCACCCCCCGCAGATGTACCGGCAGTGAAAACACATCCCAAACACACACCAACACTACCGTCCATCCCATGATAGCAACGGAGGCTGGTCAAAGACCACCATGACGTGTGCACAAACAGGGACACATGTAACCGTTGCCCTAACAACCCCCCTCAGGCCAAAGAATAATAGTATGGACATATGCATGTAATGCTGTGAAGGATGTGTGGTAGTCCTCAGTATCACAGAGGTAGGTACACAGATACACTGTAATCAACCGTGACGTATGTGCACTGTAGACAGCATACCTGCAGGTAATACATAGTTCAATCATGTGCCACAGAAATATACACATATGAATGAGGCTAGGGGATAGACAAGTGTGAATGGGACAAACTATGAACATAGGTTCATAGGTCCATAGGTACATAGTAGGCTATCTACCCAAGGGCAGCCATAACCCTAGGCCATAGTTATGTTTCCTTTGCCAACCCTCCAGTCTGGAGATAAAATGCCTATTATATTGTTGTACCTCTGTCAAGCAGTGACAATGATGTAATCCCTGGGGTATATCTGCAATCCCCCATCCATTGGACAAGATCCCCTTCGAACAAGGCCACAAGGTTCTCTGCCTTACATGTACTGGGATGTTGTTCCACAGCATAGTGAGTGTCTGGGTGATGTATCTGTCCCTCCAACACATTCTATTAATGACCGTGTCAAGGTTCACGTCACCTGCCCCTGTGGTTCTGAGGGATGTAGATCCATTAGGTGAAGCATAGTCATCAAATATGGGTCGACATGGCCTCGTATGTCAGGCACAGGTCACCACTGAACAAGTGGTATGTGACTGAATGGAGCAGGAGTCCTTACAGTCGGGCAGCATAACACAAATTCCTGACACCCTGCATCCGTCTGATGATGAACCTATGGGGCCTTCCCAGCTGCTGCAGGTGTCGGGTCAGATACCTTCCGAACGGGGCAATGTACTCAATCATAGGTCTAATGAGTAATGAGTACAAGGAGACGATGACCTACCCTGATCTAGATGTGAATCCCTGCACGATCAGGTGGGCAATGTAGAAGTTCTACAGAACCACGTTAGCAACGTGTGTGTCGAACGAATGGTGACTGACAACCTGGGTCCCCAGATCCCTGGTAATTCCCCCTGTGCTCAGTGGACTGCCACCCATATGACAGCTAGGGGTGACCTTGTTCTTCCCGATGGGTATGACTATGCATTACCCGGCATTTAGCTGTAGGCCATGTCCCTGGCAGCAGATATCCATATCTGTGAGGCCCCTTTGAAGGATATCTGTGTCAGATGTCCGTCCCACTATGGCACCCAGTTCGCAGTCATCTGCAAACAATGTCAGCCATAACCCCCCTGTGTTTGCTTGTACTTTGGAAATGTAGATGCAGAAAAAGAGTGGACCCAGGACAGAGCCCCGTGGGACACCGCCTGTGACTGGCAGTGAGTCTGACATGGTGCCAGCAACTATGACCGTGTGGGTTGTGTCACCTAGCCAGTTTGCAACCCATCCTGCGATGTACGGGTTCACATCCAAGCCGATGGGTTTATCAATGATACCCAAGGGGGGTATTGTGTTGAAGGCCTTTGCCAGGTCAAGGTAGGCTGTATGGACTGCCTGACCCTCATCAATGGCCTCGGTGACTGTTCCTAAAATGTCAACCAAGTTTTAAACGCATGATCTGCCCCTGACCAAGCCAAACTGGGTTGGATGCAAAGTATGCAGGTCCCCTATGTCGTCATCTATGAGCTCCAGTATGATCCTTCCCCATGTCTTTGCAGATAAGGCTTGTCAAGCTAATGGGACGGTAATAACCACGGTCAGTGGAGGCACTGCCCCTGTGAAGTGGGACTACAGTCGCCATGCGCCACAACTTGGGTACGTTACCTGAGGTGAGGCTAAGATTGAACAGCTGTCCTAACTGTGGGTCTAATTCCTCAATGAGATCATGGAGTACACAGCTGGGACACCATCTGGTCCCATGGATGCTGTGTTCACTACCTTGGAGAGAGCATGTCCCACCTGTGCATTACAGAACATTCGGGGGCCACAATCTTCTGGTACAGACATCTCTCCATGTGGGGGGAGGGGGTGGAGATGTCTTCACCGAACCTGTCAGCCAGTATGTTGGCAATGTGTGTATGTTCAGTAAACTTCACATCATTGTGAACCCAGTCAGAGCATATCTGGGAGTTTCCTCACAGGTGTCCAACATAGCTAAAGAAGGCCGTATGATTGTCTGTCGAGTCCTTGGTGATATATCTGTGGGACCTGCCCCGGATGATGTCATGAGAGCTTGTAGTTCTTCACATATAATAAGCAAGGGTGTCATACCTCACAAGGAGTCTGCTCTGTCTTGTAGTAGCTACCTCCTCTTGTTGTAGAGCTTGTGTATGGCTGGGGTACACCACACTGGATGCTTGGCAGTGGTACAAAGACCCACAGTTGGGTAAGGGATTGCCTGATCCATGCAGTCCTGTAGGCGCTGGTAGAAGGCATATGTAAATGATTCAGTGGCTTGAGTAATGTTCACCACTGGCTCAGGGGCCTTAAAGGAGACCACACTAGTGTTTAGAAGCTATTGTCCAAATAACATAGTATTAACTTTATTATTAAAATATGTATTATTATTTATTTAGTTATATGTTTCTGCCAATTACACTTGAAAATGCCCGGTAAGACCGGGCAAAAGTGCTCGTGATCTACCTGTTATGGTGGTGTCATTCTGACAATAAAGTGGCGATACTTCCCTATTGGGACTTCTGGGGATTATTTAAAGCAGTTGTTAACCTGCATCTTTGGATGTACACCATTTGGTTTCAGTTTTGAAAAACCTGGTTTTCGTAGCACTGCATAATATGGGTAGTCAAACAGACATCCGCGATTGGGGAACATACAGCAGCAGTCAAAACCACTGGCCACATGGACACAGTCCAACAAGTTCTACACTTTACATATGCACATTGGTGTCCATTGTAGGACCCAAAAATTGTCCCGTACGGAATACCATCCAGCCGTTATCATTCAACCAGAAGAAGCGACAGTCATGACTACGGCACAGCTAGACATATGCACCACCAGCATGTGTAATGTTGATGACAAGTGTCCATGAAATGCAGGACATATGAACAGAAATCCTCAGATTGTCGAGTCCATAGAAGTGCGTCCACATCCCAGTCCCGCACACATGAAGGATGCGTAATGGGTACTGTCGAGGGTTGCAGCCATGGGATCGTGGGTATGCAGAAATGGGGCTCGGTGTTGTTTGGCAGATAATCCATTGTCCCGCCCCGTGGGAGGGATGTGGGTGTAGCACATGCCTCACTCCCCACTAATAATGCAAAGCATCCACCGGATAATGCTAAATGCATGTGTGAAATGTGTACTGCCCTATACCAGTGTCCAGTAGGCAATTCCCGTGGATGGACAAGCGTACGACAAAGATGGCACCCATAACTGCAAACCTGGTGGAATTACACAGCTGTAGTAAGGCATAACACAGGTAATACAGACAGGGACTACAGTAGACACTCCCCATACAAAGTCAGACCGCCGTGCGAATACCGGCGTACACAGCACTCAATCTGCCAGCACCAGAATGGGGATCACTCGCTTCCATACCGCGGAACAAATGGGCGACCTGTGGAACACATACCAATGGCACAATAACAACTTCAGCTAGGAAGGTCATAGGATGGTTAAACTATGGCGTTCCCACTTATAAAGAACATCCTTCAGTGAATTAATAGGATTAATGTCAATTGACCATGGAATACACCTAATCAACATCAAAGAACCGCTGTCACCTTATGGCACACAATCCAAAACACACATAGGTAGATGAAACAGTCAACGTAGACATTGTCCAGGACAGGTCACAAATGGTATACAAAGGTTCCTTCATAGACATGTAAGCGCTTTCACCCGTAGGCTCCGTCAGACTTACACATAACATAAAAGCATCCAGGCTTTAAATATCCCCCCTACACTTTCATTGGTCAATTTCTCAGCAAACAATGAACATTTAACCACAGCATATAAAGCACAGACGCAATGTTAACTACACACACGTATATTAACATCTCCAAAAACATCCTATTAACACATGTATTATATGATATTGTACGATGCCTAATACTCATCAATCAAAGATCTAACAATATATATAGAAGATATGTATATCATATCAATGTAATACAGTGGTAAACAACTGAAAGAGTGGACTAATGTGTGTTAACTGCATATCTGTACCTAAACTACATTCCTGTTACGGGGGTTAAGCCACCTGCTTCTCAAAAAAAATCTTGCTGTTTTCCCACTTTTCTGAGAGTTAAAAAAGTTCAGTTACAGGCTTGCTGTTCCTGAACTGTTTGAAAGTTTCTGTGAGGCCATGTTTGCTTGGGCTGAAGGAGGGTCTCTGTGTTGATCAGTGGCAGTGAATAACATTGAGCAGCTTCCCTGCCCCCCGTAGAGGTGGTTACTGACTTGAAACTGTAGTTTTATTGTCCGTTTTGGGTCTATTCCTGCTTCTTTCCAGCCCCTGCTATCAAGCACGCTTTAACGTGCTTTAGCGCGGAGTTGCCACTAGAGCAGCATCGGGCAGCGCCGGTTAAACAAGGTTAAACTCTTTCTGGCTCCAGAAAGTCTGTTCTTCAAGTTTTCCCTTAGAACTGCTCTGTTAGGAACCTAAACAGTCTACACCTTCACTAAAAGTGCAGCACTTGTTCCAAATAGCTTTTTCTTCTCAAAAGCTCAGCACTTGTCTTATAAGCATATCCCTTGTCTTATAAGCATTCTCTTTGCAGGTCAAGCACTCCTATATTATACAAATCTCTCACTAGCAAAACCCCCAGGAGTGCCCACTTCCCTGCTAAGCCCACTACTTTTCTGTCTCATACCAACTCATAATTCTTTCTAGCATGTCGAAGGGTCAGATGCTGGCGTCCTCTCCTGCCCAGTTGGTGAATCTGGGAATTCTGAGACAATGTTACAATTGCCTCATGTACACGGACAACCCTCTCCTCCTCCCACGTAACACTAACACTTGTGAGAGATGCAGCTATTTAGCCAGACTGGAGGCTGAGCTCTCTCAACTCAGGACTGGCAAGACCAGGCAGGAGGAGAAGGCAACTACACACACCACAATACCAGTCTCACATAACTCAACCACACCACTGAATCAAACACATAAACACACTAAGACATACTCGGAGGCTCTGAGTAAATATTTACCTAAACAGCAGAGGCCTCCAAAGCAGACACCCAAGCAACTGCAAACTCAATACACCACACAAACAACACATAAACAACAAAATCAGTGTGCAAAGCAGTCACTGCCCTTAAGGCCAAATACAACACCAAACATACTTGTCATAGGTGACTCCATAGTCAGACACACTGACATCCCGCTCACCAGACTGAGTAAGGAGAAGGTCACAGTAAGCTGCCTGTCGGGCGCTAGAATCCGCCACATAACGCAAGCACTCAGGTCTCTCAACAGCAGGTACACGTACGACTCAGTCATTGACCTGAGACGTACCTCCTTGGACTACATGAAAAGAGACATTGAGGAGCTCTCTGATTATGTAGCCCAGGCAGGTATGACCCTGACCTTGAGCAGTATCCTACCTTCACCTAGAATGATGCCACAATACAGTGATAAGATGATCAGCTTTAATAAATGGCTTAAATTCTGGTGTCATTCAAAGGGGATCCAATGTCTGTCTGCCTGGGATGACATGCTGGACAAGCCACGCTGCTTCGCAAGGGACGGCTTGCACCTGTCACCCCTAGGCATCCGGATATTGGCAAAGGCTCTTGCCACCCCCATAGTGCCTTTTTTAGGCAAGGCTCAAATTCTAAACCTACCACCCTAGAACACAAAAAAGGAAATAAACTAAGGGTAATGCTGCTCAATGCCAGAAGTCTCAATCTCAAGATGCACGCACTCGAGGCCCTTCTCAGTATGGAGAACATCGATGTCTGTGCTGTGACAGAAACCTGGTTCAAGTCTCCTGAGAGCACCCCAGCACTATCAGGTTTCACCTCATATCATGCGTTCCGGCCACAAAATCCGGACAACACCAAGAAAGGAGGGGGGGTGTCCATATTCATAAAGGACACCCACACCTCAAGGTTGGTGGCAACGCACGATGCATCGGAGACCATCCAGGTGCAATTAACCATAGGCAAGACTGCTCTGCAATTTGTAGCATGTTACAGGCCACCCTCTCAAACTCAGGAACCTCACATGGCCTTCCTGAAAACATTGGAGGGGATAAATGTATCTCCAAACACCATCATACTAGGTGACTTCAACTACCATAATATAGATTGGGAACACTACTCAAGCCCAAACACTCTAGCCCAAAGGTTCCTGGAGTTCATAAACTCAAATGCCATGGAACAACTAGTCACCTTCCCCACAAGAGGAGAAAACATACTTGATCTCATCATCACGAACATGGGATCACAATGTTCAACACCGGAAGTATACCCCTCACTGGTGAGATCAGATCATAAACTAATCTCGCTGGAGGTCCTCATCCCGCCCCCACCTGAAATAAAAAAGAACACAGTGAAAAACCTCCCAAAAGCCGATGTCACACCTCTAAAAACTAGTGTGGTCTCCTTTAAGGCCCCTGAGCCAGTGGTAAACATTACTCAAACCGCTGAATCACTTACAAATGCCTTCTACTAGCACCTACAGGACTGCATGGATCAGGCAATCCCAAACAAAACTAAGACTCTTTGTACCAAAGGCAAGCGTCCAGTCTGGTGGACCCCAGCCATAAACAAGCTCTACAACAAAAGGAGGAAGCTACTACAAGATAGAGCAAAATCCTTGAAAGGTAAGACACCTTTGATCATTATAAGTAAAAAACTAAGAGCTCTCATAAAATCATCCAAGGCAAATTTTGAGAGAAAAATCACCAAGGACTCAAAAGACAATCATAAGGCCTTCTTTAGCTATGTTAGAAACCTAGGAGGAAACTCCCAGATATGCTCAGAATTAGTTCAAAATGATGTGAAGATTACTGAACCTACACACATTGCCAACATACTGGCTGACAGGTTCAGTGCAAACTTCTCCCCCCCAAAAGGAGAGATATCTATACCAGAGGATTGTAGCCCCCCCAAACATCTCCAACGCCCAGGTGAGAACTGCTCTCTCCAGGGCAAAAAACACAGCATCCATGGGACCGGATGGTGTCCCCGGCTGTGTGCTCCACGAACTCAATGAGGAATTAAACCCGCAGTTAGGACAGCTGTTTAATCTTAGCCTCACCACAGGATACGTACCCAAGGAGTGGCGCACGGCGACTGTGGTCCCACTTCACAAGGGCGGTGCCTCCACCGACCCTGGAAATTACCGTCCCATTAGCTTGACAAGCCTTATCTGCAAAGCCATGGAGAGGATCATAATGGAACTCATAAATAAAGACATAGGGAACTTGCAGACTTTGGATCCAACCCAGTTTTGCTTTGTCAAAGGCAGATCATGCCTTTTAAACTTGGTTGACTTTTTCGAGACAGTCACCAAGGCCATTGATGAGGGAAAGGCAGTCCATACAGCCTACCTCGACCTGGCAAAGGCCTTCGACACAATACCCCACTCAGGTATCATCGAAGAACTCATCAGCTTGAATGTAAACCCATACATCACAAGATGGGTTGCAAACTGGCTAAGTGACAGAACCCACAGGGTCAGAGTTGCTGGAGCCATGTCAGACTCAAAGCCTGTCACAAGTGGTGTCCCACAGGGCTCAGTCCTGGGTCCACTCTTGTTCGGCATCTACTTTTCTGAAGTACAAGCAAACACAGGAGGGTTATGGCTGACAAAGTTTGCAGATGACTGCAAACTGGGCACCATAGTCGAAAACACATCTGACACAGATATCCTTCAGAAGGGCCTCACAGAAACGGATAACTGGTGCCAGAGCCATGGCCTAAAGTTAAACGCCAAGAAGTGCATAGTCATACCCTTCGGGAAAACAAGGTTACCCCTAGCTACCATATAGGTGGCAATCCACTGAGCACAGAAGAAGTCATCAGGGATCTGGGGACCCAGGTTGACAGTAGCCTTTCATTTGACACTCATGTTGCTAAAGTAGTTAGGAAAACCTTCTACATTGCCCACCTGATCATGAAGGGATTCACATCTAGATCAAGGGAGGTCATCGTCCCCTGTACTCATCACTCATTAGACCTATGATTGAGTACAATGCCCCATTCGGAATGTATCTGACCCGACACCTGCAGCAGCTGGAAAGGCCCCAAAAGTTCCTCACCAAAAGGATAAAGGGTCTCAAAAATATGTCTTATGCTGCCCGACTGAAAGAACTCCAGCTCTATTCAGTCTCATACCGCTTGCTCAGAGGTGACCTGTGCCTGACATATAAGGCCATGTCAAACCCAGATTTGATGAATATGCTTCACCTCAAACAATCTAGATCCCTCAGAACCACAAGGGCGGGAGACTTAAACCTTGACACGGTTATTAATAGAACGTGCTGGAGGGACAGATTCATCACCCAGAGACTCCCTATGCTGTGGAACAAAATCCCGGTACATGTGAGGCAGAGCACCTCGCTGGCCTTGTTCAAGAGTAATCTTGACCAATGGATGGGAGATCGCAGATATACCCCAGGGATTACTTCAGTGTCACTGCTTGACAGAGGCACAGCAAAATAATAGGCATAGTTTTATTCAAACTAAAGGGGTGGCGAAAGCCACATAACTATGGGCTAGGCTTATAAATGCCCTTGGGCAGATAGCCTAGTATGAACCTATGAACCTATGAACCTAAAGAGGCTTCATCAGTGTTTCATCAGTCAGCCCTGGTGTGTGGTCAACCCTCCACCTATTAATCCATCTAAATCTGCATTCTAAAGCATAGTTGATGAGGTCCCCCCTCTGGTATTATAACCTAGCCTTCGTAAAACACTGAATGTAAATGTATGCCTTGTGATGTGCTCATAGCCGGCCGTAGGCATACGCCAATCCTGCGGCTGCCTAGGGCGCCACACCAGTAGGGCCACCTGTCTAGTAGGTATGTCATGTAGGTACACCAGGATGGGGGCACCATGTGTTGTGGTGGTGGGCGCCACGGAGCCCTATAGGCTAGGGCAGCGGTCGATCTAAGGCCGCTGCCGTAGGAGGGGTAGTACGGTCTGCAGGTATGTGCAGAAGTGCACATGAAACAGCGGTCCACAAGGATTACCCATAGTGGCGACACCTGCACAGATGGCTATAGCGGGACACACACACGACCATGCATACAGCACAGTTAGACATACACACACCATAAATAGGCAATTATACACAAGGTTTATGGCGTGTACGGGTACAGTGTCAGTACAGCAAGGATAGCTGTCTGCCACGATATCCAGCAGATGTCTCTAGGGTGTTCTGGAATACGGACGTTGCATGGACAATGAGTGGATATGCATCGTACCACAGTTCTATGTGTCAGCCGTGCAAATATGCGACACATGGGACAGACAGCTGTCCATGCAAGAGCAGCGCTATGGGCACAACATAGGTATGTAGATATACAATGACAGAGATACAGACGGACACATGTGGCAAGGCCGTGAGTGTAACGTACACAGCACCACCCCACCACACCATAGCAGGGTGCACGTGGAGAACACGCTACGGAGGTCGCCAACCACAGCAGGCACACAGGCAGTCCACGAGCTGCGTCTCACCATCCACAAACACAGGGATGGCGGCAGGATATGAGTGTTCTGCGGAAACTCTAAAGCCATACCCTATGAACCCATGCGGCTGGGAGCATAGACACACACACACATCTGGCAGGCATGGTGATTGACCACACCCCCACATACCCAACCGCACAACAGTATGACACAGGTATGGAACGCGCTACGTGGACCACCGAACACAGCACCGTCAGAGGCACATGTCCAGGTGGGTGACAACATCCGTAAAGGAATAGCCGCCGATAGCCAAGGTATGTGTTGCCAAGCGTCTAAAATAACTACACTCTACTAGGGAAGCTGTGAACACACACACACACACACACACACGGGGAAGGGACAGGAGTTGAACCTACGCCTACCTACACGAACACACTACAGCATGATGCATTTACAGAACGCGCTACCGAGATTACTGAGCACAGCGCTGTCAGAGGCATACTTCTAGGCGGGTGACATCATCCGTAAGGGAATAGCTGACAATAGCCAAGGTATGTGTTGCGAAGCGTCTAAAAGCATATTCATCTGCAGAGGCAGCTGGAAACACACACACACACACACACGGGGAAGGGCCGGGAGTCGAACCTACGCCTACCTACATGAACTCACTACAGCATGATGCATTTACAGAATGCGCTACCGAGATTACTGAGCACAGCGCTGTCAGAGGCATACTTCTAGGCGGGTGACATCATCCGTAAGGGAATAGCTGACAATAGCCAAGGTATGTGTTGCGAAGCGTCTAAAAGCACATTCATCTGCAGAGGCAGCTGGAAACACACACACACACACACACACGGGAAGGGCCGGGAGTCGAACCTACGCCTACCTACATGAACTCACTACAGCATGATGCATTTACAGAATGCGCTACTGAGATTACTGAGCACAGTGCTGTCAGAGGCATACTTCTAGGTGGGTGACATCATCCGTAAGGGAATAGCTGACAATAGCCAAGGTATGTGTTGCGAAGCGTCTAAAAGCATATTCATCTGCAGAGGCAGCTGGAAACACACACACACACACACACACACACGGGAAGGGCCGGGAGTCGAACCTACGCCTACCTACATGAACTCACTACAGCATGATGCATTTACAGAACGCTACCGAGATTACTGAGCACAGCGCTGTCAGAGGCATACTTCTAGGCGGGTGACATCATCCGTAAGGGAATAGCTGACAATAGCCAAGGTATGTGTTGCGAAGCGTCTAAAAGCATATTCATCTGCAGAGGCAGCTGGAAACACACACACACACACCGGGAAGGGCCGGGAGTCGAACCTACGCCTACCTACATGAACTCACTACAGCATGATGCATTTACAGAACGCTACCGAGATTACTGAGCACAGTGCTGTCAGAGGCATACTTCTAGGCGGGTGACATCATCCGTAAGGGAATAGCTGACAATAGCCAAGGTATGTGTTGCGAAGCGTCTAAAAGCATATTCATCTGCAGAGGCAGCTGGAAACACACACACACACACACCGGGAAGGGCCAGGAGTCGAACCTACGCCTACCTACATGAACTCACTACAGCATGATGCATTTACAGAACGCGTTACCGAGATTACTGAGCACAGCGCTGTCAGAGGCATACTTCTAGGCGGGTGACATCATCCGTAAGGGAATAGCTGACAATAGCCAAGGTATGTGTTGCGAAGCGTCTAAAAGCATATTCATCTGCAGAGGCAGCTGGAAACACACACACACACACACACAGGGAAGGGCCGGGAGTCGAACCTACGCCTACCTACATGAACTCACTACAGCATGATGCATTTACAGAACGCGCTACCGAGATTACTGAGCACAGTGCTGTCAGAGGCATACTTCTAGGCGGGTGACATCATCCGTAAGGGAATAGCTGACAATAGCCAAGGTATGTGTTGCGAAGCGTCTAAAAGCATATTCATCTGCAGAGGCAGCTGGAAACACACACACACACACACACACATGGGGAAGGGCCAGGAGTCGAACCTACGCCTACCTACATGAACTCACTACAGCATGATGCATTTACAGAACGCTACCGAGATTACTGAGCACAGCGCTGTCAGAGGCATACTTCTAGGCGGGTGACATCATCCGTAAGGGAATAGCTGACAATAGCCAAGGTATGTGTTGCGAAGCGTCTAAAAGCATATTCATCTGCAGAGGCAGCTGGAAACACACACACACACACACACACACACGGGGAAGGGCCGGGAGTCGAACCTACGCCTACCTACATGAACTCACTACAGCATGATGCATTTACAGAGCGCTACCGAGATTACTGAGCACAGCGCTGTCAGAGGCATACTTCTAGGCGGGTGACATCATCCGTAAGGGAATAGCTGACAATAGCCAAGGTATGTGTTGCGAGCGTCTAAAGCATATTCATCTGCAGAGGCAGCTGGAAACACACACACACACACACACACGGGAAGGGCCGGAGTCGAACCTACGCCTACCTACATGAACACACTACAGCATGATGCATTTACAGAACGCTACCAAGATTACTGAGCACAGTGCTGTCAGAGGCATACTTCTAGGCGGGTGACATCATCCGTAAGGGAATAGCTGACAATAGCCAAGGTATGTGTTGCGAAGCGTCTAAAAGCATGTTCATCTGCAGAGGCAGCTGGAAACACACACACACAACTCACATGGGGAAGGGCCGGGAGTCGAACCTACACCTACCTACATGAACTCACTACAGCATGATGCATTTACAGAACGCGATACCGAGATTACTGAGCACAGCGCTGTCAGAGGCATACTTCTAGGCGGGTGACATCATCCGTAAGGGAATAGCTGACAATAGCCAAGGTATGTGTTGCGAAGCATCTAAAAGCATATTCATCTGCAGAGGCAGCTGGAAACACACACACACACACACACACAGGGAAGGGCCGGGAGTCAAACCTACGCCTACCTACATGAACACACTACAGCATGATGCATTTACAGAATGCGCTACCGAGATTACTGAGCACAGCACTGTCAGGAGGCATACCCCTAGGTGGGTGGTATCATCTGCAGAGGCAAGGCAGCCGATAGGGAATGAAGACAGAGTGCGCAGTCACACAGCATGTTACCATCCCAAGGTGGCCGTACAGTAACACGGTAGTGCTGCAGTCGGGAATACAAACTAACTACGGAGCAGTACATCACGACATGAATACGGGATGCACCACATACAGTATACCCTATGAGAGGGCATCCGGCGTGCAGGATGTAGGCAGCCATTGTGGCATAACAACCACATATGAGTCACCTGGATGGTCACCATGGCTAAGCAGGATGTCATTGGCCATGGCTACACGCCTAGTAGCAGACAGCGGTGCCGACTGTAGTGTGTACCCCCGAATGGTGTACTGGCCATGCCTCTCACACCTAGCGGTTGCGAAGGGGAGACAGACATGCACACGGGGTATCAACGCAGACGCGCGCGGTGTGCACTGTACTGTGTGTCCATCTACACAGCTGCTTACTGGGCATGCTCAGACACTTAGAATCTGCACAGTGCAGACATGCATACACATGGGGCGACGGCATGGGAGGCAGAATGTGGACCGTCGTGTGTCCACCCACACAACAGCAACCCGGCCATGCCACAGGCGTGGCAGTTGGGGAAACAGGCATGCACACGGGGTATCAATGCAGATGCACGCGGTGTGCACTGTACTGTGTGTCCATCTACACGGCTGCTTACTGGGCATGCTCAGACACTTAGAATCTGCACAGTGCAGACATGCATACACATGGGGCGATGGCATGGGAGGCAGAATGTGGACCGTCGTGTGTGTCCACCCACACAACAGTGACCCGGCCATGCCACAGACGTGGCAGTTGCGAAGGGAAAACAGGCATGCACACGGGGTATCAACGCAGATGCGCGGTGTGCACTGTACTGTGTGTCCATCTACACGGCTGCTTACTGGGCATGCTCAGACACTTAGAATCTGCACAGTGCAGACATGCATACACATGGGGCGACGGCATGGGAGGCAGAATGTGGACCGTTGTGTGTGTCCACCCACACAACAGTGACCCGGCCATGCCACAGACGTGGCAGTTGCGAAGGGGAAACAGGCATGCACACGGGGTATCAACGCAGACGCGCGCAGTGTGCACTGTACTGTGTGTCCATCTACACGGCTGCTTACTGGGCATGCTCAGACACTTAGAATCTGCACAGTGCAGACATGCATACACATGGGGTGATGGCATGGGAGGCAGAATGTGGACCGTCGTGTGTGTCCACCCACACAACAGCGACCCAGCCATGCTCACACACGTAGTATGTGCTACGCGCCGTCCGGCATGCAGACGGAGTGCACACACCGCAAGTCACGGCCAGGTAAACCTGTACACACGCACAGGGTGGACACACATGCAGTCACACGTACACACACAGATGACAGCACAGGCGTCACGGGTGCAGGCTGAACATGTACACACTGTAGTGAACACTGTAGCTGCTATGCCAGCACCATGTCATCGGTGCAGCAGTATGCCTCACGGTCCAGCAAATGCATGTGACATATGTCCAGAAGACTATGTGGCGGTGTACGTCCATCGTGCAGAGTACACGTGTACTATCAATGATCCCACAGGTGTGATGTAGTCCACCCATACCGGTATACATGGACAGGCGTGCTCCACACATACCATGGGCCTGACACAGATATGACACATGACTGCAGCTGTACCACAGTGTAACAATGTCCGGATATGTCACATATGTGATTTCCTGGCTGTGTGCATGGACTGCACGCAGGACACATATGAAGCCTGTGATGTACCACATGCGTAACACAGGCGTCTGTAATACACACACGAAGGGAAGGCGGACACATGTCTGTGGTATGCACCCCCTACAGGGTGTAGCAGTGTTCACTGGGACACATACCCTTGTACAGTTTGCCTGTGACAGCTGTGATACCATACCACAGTCCATGTTCCATGTATGTTGACACACATGTCACAATGTAGCAATGCATACACACATGGCAACAGGGGATACATGTGACACGTGTACTGTGCACGGTGCAGCCGTGCATGAGCGGTGTCCGGTGTCCGTAACACAGTTGCAACCCCCTACCACATGCATACCCATCATGGGGCCGTCATATGGTGGCATAGTAACAACACGCATGGCAGTCTGTGTGTACACCATGTGTTTAAACACCTGTCCACATGCATGTGTGCAGGTGCTGGTCACAGGTGTGTCACACACCATCCTACCCTGCCATGTGCATACAGTCTGCTATGTCGCCTTTACATGACAGCGCTGCCATGATGCATACCCATCGGCCATGCGTGATCGACCATATGTCACATTGCCACTGTAACCCCTACCACCTCCCAAGTGCAGATACTGGCACAGCTGCCAGATACAGTGGTAGTACGCAGGATGCACCACATACCGCTGCACGCCTGCACAAATCCCATGTAGCGGGTGTGGCATTCCTAGCACCAACATGTGTGCAGGAATGTGTGCCCATGTATGCCACAGATCGGGGGGACTATGTGCCACGTGCCACACATCACTGTACACCATGGTAGAGATCTGTACCTACCTCAGTGTGGGGTGCATCGATGTGGATGGTGCAGTACATGCAACACGTCATCCCTCCGTGTAGACATGTGTGGCCACCACCATGTCAGTGTGTCGACATGTGTGTATGTCTGCTGCCTGTTGTGAGGGTGTATGCAGATATAGTGTTGTGACTGGACACTGACCACACAGGGTGACCATCCCATACTGGTGCTGCATTGTACAGCCCTGTCAATGCCATACCTGTGAGCCTTACTGGCCACCTGTGCAAGACCACCCCCTGAGACATGGCGCGTGGGTGCATTGTCTTGTGAGGGTGCTGACCACACAGACAGGTGTCCCCAACTGCACACAATGGTGTGTGTGCCATAGAGGTGTACGCACCGCGAATGCGGGCATATTCCTGTACCGGTACAGCATCCGACTGCTGCACACCGTGCACCACAGCTGACAGGTGACACCTGCGGTCAGTGGCCAGCACACTGCGTACGACACCTGCAGAATGTCACCATACCTGTACTGTGTCATGCCATGTATGTGATGTCTCTGTCCACCGTAGCCTGTGGCACCGACCACAGGCGTCAGGTGCAGTATATGTGTGGACATGTGCGTCATGTACCGTGTAAGCAACGTTACACTGTATCCGGCTCCGTGCTCCGCAGGTGTATGTGTATAACCTCTCTTCTTGCAATCCCGACTGTCTGTTCTCTATATCACAAAAGCTCTGCACCTGCTCCCATAGTATTCCTACATAGGTAAAGTACATGTATACTAAATGGAGTACTACACTGGCCTAGAATCCCCTTGTGTACCCACTTCCCTATAGGTGCCTTCTGACCCGGTTACACAGCAAATGCATTCACGTTCTCTGGCATGTCGAAGGGTCAATTGCTAGCGACCTCTCCTGTTCAGATGGTGAATCTGGGCGTCCTGGGCACTGTTACAGGTGCCTCATGGACACGGACAAGCCGCACCTCCCCCAATGAACATAATACATGTGACAGATGCAACTATATGGCCAGACAGGGGGCTGTGCTCTCTCAAACCATGACCGGCAAGACCAAGCGGGAGGGGAAGGACACCATGCACACCACAAACCCAGTGTCACATGTGACTATCGCAAATGCTAATCAAACACATGAACACACTAAGACATACCTGGAGGCACTGTTAAAACATGTCATGAACCTAACGAGCCCTCTGAAGCAGACACACAAGCAACTGCCTCCACAAGACATAGGACATGCAACACATAGTTCTCAACGTCAGTGTGCTAAACTGTCAGAGCCCCAAAGGCAACACACACACTGCCAGACACACTTGTAATGGGTGGCGCCACTGTCAGACACACCGACGTCCCACCCACCAGACTGAACAAGGGAATGATCACAGTAGGCTGCCTGCCGGGCGCTGGAATCCGCCACATAACACACGCACTCAGGTCACTCCGCAGCATGTACAGGTATGACGCAGTCATTGCCCATGCTGGTGTCAACGACTGGAGACATACCACCCTGGGATACATTAAAGGAGACATAGAGGGCCACTCAGATTGTGTAGCCCAGGCAGCATGTCCCTGACCCTGGGCAGTATCCCACCCTCATCAGGTATGATGCCACTATACTGGCTCCAAGTGGTCACCCTTGATAATGTGCCTGGTTACCGGTGTCAGTCTGAGAGGATCCAGATTCCTCATACCTGGGATGACATGCTTGGCACGCCAGGCCCCTTCGCAAGGTGTGGCTCGCACCTGTCGCCCTGGTCTTCAAGGGTTTGGCTAAGGCACCTGCCACCCCCACAGTGCCCACTGCAGGCAAGGCTGGAATGATAAACCTACCACCCTACACTACAAACCTGGAGAACAGACAGGGTAATACTGCTCAGTGCCAGTGGTCTACGCCCAAGCTGCACACCCTCAAATGCCCTCCTCAGTATGGAGGACATCGATGTCAGTGCTGTGACTGAAACATTGATCAGGGCTGCTGAGAGCACCCCAGCACTATCGGGTCATACCCCATATCACGCGTTCAGGACCATAACCCGGACCTAACACAGAAGGAGGGAAAGTCTCCATTTCCATGAAGGATACACACACCTCCAGGTTGGCAGAAATGCACGTAGCAGCGGGAAATATCCAGGTGCAATTAACCATGGGTAGGACTGCCCTACAGTTTGTTGCATGCTACAGACCACCCTCCCAAACCCAGGATACCTGCACAGCCTTCCTGAAGACACTGGTGAGTGTGAATGCTCTCACAACACCGTCATATTGGGTGACATCAACCACCCATACATAGACCGGGAACATTACCCAGGACACAACACCCTACACCAAAGGTCCCAGGTGTTCATACACCTGAATGCTGGGGAACAACCATGCACCATACCCACAAGGGGGGGAAGTATACTAGTTCTGATCATCACACATGGGGACGATATGCTCCACACAGGATGTACATCCCTCAATGGTGAGGTCAGACCATATAGTGAACTCACTGGAGATCTGCATCCTGTACCCAACACCGGCATGGGAGACCACAGTGACGACCTCTCCACAGTGAACCACACACGTCATACGACCGGTGTGGTACCCTACAAGGCCTCCATGCCAGTGGTAAACACAGGCCACACTGCTGAAACCCTTACAAATGCCTTCTATGAGCTCCCCCAGGAATGTCTGCACCAAGCGATCCTGATAACATCAGGACCTTGTCCACCGAAGGCAGGCACATGGTCTGGTGGACCCCAGCCATTGACAAACTGTACAACAAGAGTTGAGAGCTGATACATGACAGAGCAATATCAGTACCGGGAAAGGCATCACTGATTAATACCGGCGTTAACATACGATCACTCATACAATCATCCAAGGGCGCCTGTGGGACTGGTACTGCAAAGGACACATAAGACAACCATAGGGCCTTCCTTAGCTATGGTAGGAACGTGGGTGGAAGCACACAGTTATGGCCGGAATTACTCCAGAATGGTACAATGATCACGGAACCCACAGACATTGTCAACAAACCAGCGGACATGTTCCATGCATACATCTACCCCCCCCAAGAGGGGACGTATCCATCCCACCAGAGTCTAGCCTCCCAAACATCCCGTATGCCCAGGAGAGAGCTGATATCTGTTAAGCAGTGAACACAGCATCAATGGGACCAGATGCTGTCCCCGGCTGTGTGCTACACAACCTCATTGAGGCCCTCACCCCACATAAGGCTGCTGTTTCATCTTAGCCTTACTACGGGCTACGTCCCGATGGATGGCATACGGCAACTGTGGTCCCACTACACCAGGGTAGTGCTCTTGTGGACTCTAGACATCCCTGCCCTATCAGCTTGACAAGCCTTGTCTGCAAAGCTGTGGGGAGGTCCATACTGGAGCCCATAATTAAAGACATTGGTGTACAGCCAATACCGGAACATACCCACATCGGCTTAGTCAAGGGCAGATCCTGCCTCCCAAACCTGGTCGACCTGTTTGGAGGAGTCACTAAGGCCATTGATGGGGGTACGTCGGTTTGCACAGACTACCATGACCTGGCGGGAGCGTTCAAACCACACTCCACGTGGGCATCATAGAAAGGATCACCAGCGTAGATGTGGAGACATATGTCACACGATGGTTTGCCAACTGGATGGAGGTCAAACCACACAGGGTTTGTGTTCCTGGTGCCATGTCAGACTCCAAGCTGGTCCTGAGTGGTGGCCCACGGGGCTCAGTCCTGGGCCCCCTCCTGTTCGGCATTCAACTTTCCAATGTGCATGCAAACATAGGGGGATTGTGGCAGACAAGGTATGCAGATGACTGCACACCGGCCACCATACTCAACACCCCATCGGACACGGACATCCACCTGGGGTCTCATAGAAATGGATAACTGGTGCCAGAGCCATGGCCTGATGCTACATGCCAGGGAAGGTATAGACCTACCCTTTGGGAAAGACATGTTCACCCCGACTTACCATATAGGTGGTAATCCATCAAACATGGTGGACGTGATCAGGGACATGGGTACCAAACCTGTCGGTAACCTCTCTCGACACTCACATTGCCAATGTGGTTGGGAAGACATTCCACTGTGCCCACCTGGTCATGAAGGGATTCACATCCACATCAGGGGAGGTCATTGTACCCCTGTACTCTTCACACATCAGACCAATGATTGCGTACAACGCCACATTTGGAATGTACCTAACCTGACACCTGCAGCACTCGGAAGGACCTCAAACGTTCCACAACACAGGGATAAAGGTGCTGAGACATATGTCACACGCTGGCCGACCGAGGGGACTCCGGCTGTATACCTTCTCAGCCCGTCTGCTCTGTGGTGACCTGTGCCTGACATACACGGCCATGTCCGACCTGGGTGACATGGACATGTTCCACCTCCTAGGCTCCAAACAAACACGGGCACAGAAGCAACTGACAGAAACCTCAACACGGACATGAATAGGACGTGCTGGGGGGACAGGGTCATCGCCCAGAGACCCCCTACAACATGGAAAAGATTCACAGTCCATGTGAAGCAGAGCCCCTGACTGACTTTGTCCAAGAGTAATCCTGACGTGTGGATGTGTGATCGTAGGTATGCGCCAGGCATCATCTCTGTGTCACTGCTGGACAGAGGGACAGCGGACCGATGGATGTAGTATCCTCATCCTAAGGGGTGGTGAAAGCCACACACACTCTGGCTAGGCTTACACATGCCGTAGGGCACATAGCCCGGTATGTACCTATGCGCCTATGTACCTATGTAGGGGTCCATGCAGGTTGCGGGTACCTGTGGTATGCTGATATTGCCAGATGTGCCCGTGGGTAACCCACAGCTACACGTGGGGACTGATAACAGTGCTCCCAGTAGGCACATGCAAGTACACCATATTTGGCATACAGGTTAACAGAACCAACATGGTGCTACACATGTAACCGACACGCATACCGTGTACACAGATCAATGTATGCTGCACCTGCACTACATGGTATGTCTGCTGCATGATGTCAGTACACAACCCACGTCACATACGCACCTGTCACCTGTCATACACAACCACTGCAACATACACATCACGCACTATGCGGACACAGGTATCACATACACCTCTCACTATCTTGTCCACCCTGTGCATCAGAATATGTTTGCATAACCGTGCACCGATGGTGTGGATGACAGTGCTGCGGCAGAGGCTTCATCATATGCACAGGGTGATATGTGTGCCAGGGGCATAGGCTGTACCAATGGATGACATCATGTGTGTGTGTAAGGGCCGGTGCATTTACTGGACATGACTGTGCAGAATGCATGTGGATGTGGTGGAGCCCTACAGTTGTGTCTGCTGTGTGTGGGTATGTGTGTACACAGTTCAGCCATCTGTGATGCCTACACGGGGTATACTTGGCAGCCCCAGACTGTACAGTGCAGGTTGTACGGCTCACTGTGTCCGCCTGCGGGCACGTGACCCGTGCCTGCCTGGGGTCGCACGGGCACTACCGGGTGGAGGTATGGAGTGGCCACTCTCCGATGACACATGTCCGCTGGAACCGTGTCCACGCTGGGACCGGCCAGGGCCACGTCCACGTGGCCTGCTGTGTCCTGGTGTGGTTGGTGTAGCACCAGCTGCACTGCTGCTGCTACCAGCACTGTGTGAGTGGGCATGAGAGGTGGCACGCACACGTCGACCTGCACTAGGTGGTGTTGCTGGCCTACGGCCACGTGTCCTATGCCTCACCCCTACCAGGTGTTCCAGCACAGACAGCTCACGGATTGACATGCCTCGGTCGAGGATTCCAACCATCTCACCTAATCTCCTATCCAGAACATCGGCAAGCTGCTGTTGAGCATTCGCCAATGACTGGATGTTCTCATTTAGGGAATGGATTGCGGCCCTCTGCAGCCTCTGCCCTTCTTGGTTCTGCCGTTCAGCACGTGCCTGTGCCGCCATTACAGTCTGGAACATGCGTCTGGTGATACCAGCTGCTGCACCCTGTACGGCAGGTGCATGTCTACCAGAGCTCCTCCTACGAGCAGCACCAGCCACATGCCTGTGTGGCACATCACCAGTCATTACACTGGCAACATGGTGTGTACCCGCACCTTCTGTAGCCACCACACATTCCTGCTCAATGCCAACAGATGCTGACTGTCCTTCCTCTATGGGCAACGGTGATGTGGTATGTGTCGGCATCTGAACCGTGTGCGGAGATGAAGGGGACATAGGTGGGATGTTAAACAATGGCACAGCTTCTGCCCGTGACGACCCTGCCTGTGCCTCATGCATATGGTCATCACCGCTAGTATCTGTGGGGACACTAGCATCAGATGGACCGCAGGAGGGGAACGCACCTACAGCACCTGTGAATACAAAGACATACTGTAAGATACATTACACACACGCAGACACACACGCAGACACACACACACACACACACACACACACACACACACACACACATGCGGAGACACACACACGCTGACACACACACGCAGACACACACACACATGCAGACACATCATGCATGTGATATTGCAGATGGCATGCAGCATTCCCACACCACAGCTCAGTGAATGCAGGCCAGACATTAATAGTGGTAGTATGCATACTGCCCTGGGGTGCACACCACATCAAGCAGGTGTCATTTCAGTAGGCATGCAGTACACACATTCATGGTAGTTTGCATGCATCACCGTGATACACCGTGTGGCCACAGGCGGGTTAACAGTACACATGGCTGGCGTCACTTTGTCATGTACTCCGCCAACATGTGCGATAACATGTGGACATGTGACAATGGTGTCCCACCACATGCACCACATCAAACTGGACGTCACAGTGCAGTGTTATGTGTACAGGCTACAGATAGAATGCATGTGTAACAAGGATGTCTGTGCAGGTGTGGTTGGTGTGAGCTGTGTACATAGCTGTACAGTGGGGAGTGCGGGCACTGTGCCACTGCATGGCAGCAAGACACAGGTATGTTTCTGTGCGATGCGTAACATGGACGCATTGCATTGCCATGTGTGCAACACAGTCATGCTGTTCCACAGCACGTATATGGTAGACATTGGTGGCACCTCCAGTGGCTGCAGACAGGCATTTCGTTTGTCTGGTGTACCACATCAGATGTACAGGGGGTCCACTACAGCTATGATCGCACTATGTGTGGACAGGGTGTAACGGTGACTACCCACTGCAGATGTACTGTGTGGCAACATGCCTGTGGGTATCACCCATGGCCATGTTTGACTGGGTCATGGACAATTGTGTGTGGTGGGCATCGTGTACACATCCCTGTGGTGGCCCATGTGACATACACCCATACTGGTCTGAGGTGTCACAATCCCGAAGGCTATGCAGACATTGTGGATGTCTGCTATGTCATGCGTAGGTCATGTCATGGTGTGACATTGTTGCAGACAGAACACCACGTGCATGGGACATGTCATGTGCCATGTCACAACGTGTGCACACAATGCAGGGGCATAGGTCACATTGGTAACACCTGTGTGCTGGCCAGATCACAGCTCACTATGTGGTACTGTGTGCATACCGCAAAGGCATTCCGATGCATACTACACATGCAGCCATTGTAGAACACCTCCACCATTGTATACATAGCTGACTGCACATATCACACCGATGGGTTATGTGGTGTCATGCCGGTGTATACTAACGGTTGTATCTACTGTACATGGGTGGCGTGTGTGTCGGTGGTGCAACCTGTATACCGTGACTGGAGCAGACCCAGGTGTGCATGTCATACCTGGACACATGGGGAATATCTATACACTGTAACATGCCTATTACTAGCAACAGTCTCACCTGCGACGGACCCATGGCTGTGCGACATGCCAGACGTACCTGTATAGGGGCGACACAACAGTATACACATTATCCATTACTGTAGCCACAGTAAGCACTGTGCATGTCACATCATGTACCTGTGTGGTAGCATGTGTTATGCACATGTCTGCAAACACAACGTAGCATACTGTAGTATGCAGCTTGTGTGGCCATATACCTGGCATGTGTTGGTACATTATGTGGTGTACTATGACACCCACACCTACGTCAGTTATCATACACACATGCAAGACTGACTTACCAGGCAGCTCCAGGCTCGTTGGTTGGGTGACACCCACCTCCACGATGGCAGCGAGTGTTTCTGCATGTTGTTCCCTGGGTGTCCCCAGACTGGCCAGGAGCTCCTCCGTGTGTGAGTGGGTGCTGGGTTGGTGGACCACCACCTGTCCCACCTTGTTGTCTGGCGATTGCGGCAGCACGCTGTTTCGCGTGCCGTATTAGGTCTGTGCAGTGTCGGCGGATCTGCTGGTAGGTGCGGTTGTTGCCACCCACGTTGTTCACCCTCCTGCGCATATCCTGCCACACGTCGTCCCGCTGCTGTGCTTGTTGTGGCACATGGCTGAATAGTAGCTCGTAGTTGTCGTGGAGCAACGGTATAATCACGTCATCCTCCTGGCGGCTGAAGGCTGGCAGCCAGGAACGTGGCATTATCTGTAAGACATAATGATGGTGACAGGTCACATTCACACTGATGTACTGGCATACTGCTGGACATACATTGCTATGACATGTACAACATCTGCACAGTGATCTCTGCGATGCATCATGGCAGTGACACAGCTGACGTGTTGCCGTCACACCATTAAGCAGTGGGTTTCATATCATATCTGTGTGTCAACCCATCACACTGTACACACACCATGTTGATGGTAGCCTGCTGTGGACATGTGTACCTGCCTGCACCTGTGTTCATACCAGTTGGCACGTGTCCCAATGTGACAACAGTTCTACTGTTCACCTGGATGCTGTGTATATGTCACTAGGCATCACGTACGCGGCCATTATGAACGTCAGCGGTGGCACTGCACACATACACATGGACACCTGTACATGCATGTGTTGTGCCATGTACATCTACACAGCACTGTACGGGTGTTGGCCAACCTGCCACGGCTCACCTGTATTGCACATGTGATACACATGGGACATTGTGTAACCATGTGACATTAGCAGGAAGGTCATGCATAGCATGTGCACGCACGTTGTTCACACCAACACACAGCACCTGTGACACCACAGGGTGCATCAGTGCCACATTACTGCTGTGGACGGTTGATAGTGCAAGTGCCATTTGTCCATCGCACCATGTAGGACTGTGATAGCACGTGCAGCCTTGCTGGGCAGGGCTGCATGGTATGGCAGGGTATGTCACATACATGGCACAGGGATGTGTCCCACCTGGGGGGTACTGATGTTGGCAGGGTGGCTGTCCATTCCATATGTCATTGCTGTGTGTATATGGACATTACACATGTCTATCATCATGGTGTGGACAATGGCCTTCTGCAAGGTAGGCTGCACGCTGCTTGGCGGGGTGTGTATGGTGCATGCAGGTATCGCACATCCATGCATACGCATTACCCCTGACAGGTGCTATGTGCTGCGATATTGTTCAACACAGTGCTGTATGTGCCCACACACTGCTATCCCGTGCACATGGATGGTTGCCTGGCCTGACATGGGTACCACATATGTCTACATCCAGTGCCTGCTGCCACCCCCATGTCAGCTGGTGCACCACACAGCGCCATCCCTCCCACAGGGAGCGTGGTGTTGGGCACAGCATAGGTATCCATGTATGGGGACAGGGATGTTCACATAGCAGGGGCACTGATGGTATCATCCATCGGACCATACACGTATGGCGCACACCTCACACACACACAGCCCATTCAGTATGTTGTTCGTAACAATGACACAGCTATACTGCTAGGCCAGGGACATTCCCGGACGTAGATACACAGATGCGTGAACATCTGTCTGTGGCATGGGATACAATAATGGTGGGGTTCGACACATGACGTGTTTGAGTGTGGCTGGCGCAGACCTTCTGTGCACATGTCTACACAGTAAGCCTGTTCTACAGTAGCCAGCGGTGATATGCTGTGCACATGTCAATTCTGCACATTGTGTTGGTGTCTGTCTGTCCACGGGCCAGTGGTGGGACACACAGGGTTATTAGTGAACATATATGCATGCCACCCTGTACTGCTGTACTGCTAGCTTCTCAGGTGCTAATGTGTCATGGACATGCACACCTTACCCGAACAGGTGGTAGTGGGTTGCCACCCGTACCCATCTCCTCTTGTGGGTTGCTATGATCCAACACCCTCTTTGTATTGTATGTTCAGGCTATGCACCTGTGTGGGGCATGTGGGCATGCAATGCACTACTGCGTACCTTTGCACCCATTGCAGAACATGTCACACAGGTACACTGGCAGCCATACACTCCACAGCTTGATGGCGGTACAACACGTGTTGTACACACGTAACACATATCCTGTGGGACATGGTCATATGTACAGGCATGTCCAACAGTCACGTACCACTGCTACCCCTACATGACGGATATGCAGTACATGTGGCGGTACAGCAACTGTCACATGTAGTCGTGCAATGCCCCCCTACCTACATGGCGTGGTACTGCCTATGGGGGATATGCGTCTGCATCCATGCTATGGCCATAGCTGACAGTTGTACATCGATATGTGCAAGATACCTCATTTGGTGTTCTCATGGGTGCATGTTCAACATGGCTCCGCATTGTTTGTGTCTGTCACACAGTCATTGTTGTACATGGTTTACATGCCGGCCATGGCGTACTATGTGTGATTCCATGTACTTCATTGGGATACCGGCATTATACATTATAACGGCGTATTCCAGCCATCACATAGCCTTCATAGATGACACTGTTAGCCAGCCAGTAGGAGGTGTTCCGCCATCTGCACATAGGTCACACAGTACGAGGGCGGCTGACACCCATTCTGGGGACAGGGTTCTGACAGCTGTGGATGGGTGTGCTGCTGTCGACAACCATGACTGCGCCTGATGGTCACATCTGGATGGGTAACATTCACAACACACACCTACCTTCACGTAGTAACACATCCATCCACAACAATGGACATTCCTGCCAGAACAATGTGTGCAGTATGTCTGTATGACCACTGCAGGCACCACTGGTGGCCCCAGCATGGCAGCCAACAGCACCAGTGTATATCCCGTGGAAGCATGGGTTACACCATTCACAACACACCTGTCTCAGATGACCCTGTTGTGGATCACAGTGCAGTTCCACACATCATGTTACACTCGGCATCATGCACTGATATGTTGCGGACGTGTGAACGGCTGTGCAACTCAACATATGCACACATGACACATCACCTGGTACGACATGTCTGTCATACCACATGTTATTGTGACCGCCCTGTGATGGCATTATACAGGCTACGTGTACTGGGACATGTGATGGCTCACCGGTATATTCACCCTCTGGGTGTGTGTCTAGCCAGGTGTACAGTAGGCAGTGGTCTGCACACAGGGACACTGTACACTGACCTACTCTGTCACTGCAACTGTTGACTATGCTCATACTGTACTTATACAGGCATGTGGTATCTGACCACTATGACAGTCCTGGTCGACCACACTGCTGTGGCACACATGACCTGCGGACATCTGCCTGGGGTGTGGAGCACACATGTACATCTTCACATGCTATACTGCCTCTGTGGCGGTGTCACATGACTGTCTCCAGCAGGGCTGTAACAGGCAGGCACGGCATGGGGTCATGTGGGACAATGCTTGCACCTTCCACTGTGCTGCACACAAGCAAGGCACACACAGTAGTGCACGACTCACATTTATCTGCAGTGCCTGGGACCTGCCTCCATGCTCTGCACAGCACACCTGCAAGTACAGATTGTACACGGATCATACCTCCCAGGCACATACCTGGACTGCAACACACACAGGTGAGGGATCCCACATCACACAATGTTTTGCACACATACTGGATATTTGATGAACACAATGCATCGTAGGTGCTCCATGTTCAGATACCCATGTTTGTGACCGCTAGACACATTGTAACACACAACAGAGCTTACACTGTACACCACAGGTTACATGCTGTCTGTGTTGTCATACTGTACATTGGGCCTCGGACAGCTGCTACTGCCATGTGCTGACAGCAACCCACACTTCCCTAGAATGGACACCCATGTACCCACACATGCTTGGGCATGCACTCCACCTGGCTGGGTGACACATTACACAACACATACCATACCTACACTACCCTCAGCGTGCACGATACCTCCATGTGTCTGGTGTGTTACACCTGGGGTTATCCCCCCTTTGGTAGATGAACATATATGCTTCACGGCCCTGCTAGCCACACCCTGGACACACACCCATCGCAGCATACATGGTACATGTGTTCTACAGCCAGTACTACTGGCGTCTGCTGACAGGGTTTGTTAATGGCATGGCACCCTGGCAGATGGACAGTGTACATAACTATGCTGACACATATCACAGTGCACTTCCGTAGCATGTACGCAATGGTGGGGACCATGCTATTCCACACAGAGACATGGCGGTACTGGCCTTTTCACAGACGCCACGGTGGTGGTCATGTTCCATGCACATCTGCTGTATGGGCACATGTGCAGGCTGTTGCACAGTGGGTATATTCACATGTGTGGGGTGCATCACTTGACAGCCATGGTGGGTACTCGTGGCCCATCACATGCTCCAAGGCTAGCTACCTACACATGACTGCCGCACAGTGCAGTGTGGGTCCTCAGGCAGTGTCGTGGTATGTCTGTGTTGTTTGGCTACATCCACATTCAATGTCACGTACAACAGTCACCCAGGCATTGCAGACTGAGATGATGTTGGCAACATGCCAGGCAATGGTGTACCTACCAACAATACACACTCTCACTCACTACAGGGTTGCACTCCATACATGGACATCGTAGTGTCCCTGTGGACACATACATGGTACTGCCATGCACACGTTGTGTCCTGAGACACTGTCCCACTGTCACCTTCCGATCTCCCTAGCTGTTATGTCCCGCCAACCTGTTTGGTATGTGTCTCCACACCAGCCCACTGAATTCACTGCTAGCCTGTTGTCGGACATTGTGTACCTTGACCGTCACACTGCCGCATCTATCGCACTACACATGGGTGGCACTGCATTGCACGTGTGGGACTGCATTCGTACACCCATGACTGGACCATTCTGTATGGCACTGGGGCACATCCTCCCGAACGTGCTTCACGCACTCAATGATGTCCTCCATGCCTTTACTGGCACCCTGGTTGGGCTTCTGTGTGCCACAGCACGCCACATACACATGCTGGCCACCTGTCATACCATTGCATGGGTGGTTGGTGTGGTACAGAGGGCAACAGATCACACATTGTCCTCACATTGCCCTTCAGCACCATTCCACGTTCTGGTATTGGCAATGTACACATCCACCATCACATCATACCCTGTGTCTCAGGATGTTAGGCTATATGACTCCTGGACAGGACACACAGTGGTGCAAGCATATCATGCTACCTACTACATGTCAGGTACATGTGGCATTACACAGTCCTCAGTCATGGAGCCCCTCATGTTCACTATTTGCCTACATACACAACATGCTGTTACAGAGTACTGTCCATGCCTAGATATCCCACATCTACATACCTGGCACCATTATAGCTCCACCAGCTCATACTGATAACAACCGTACGGGTGTCGGTGTAGCAGATACATCATGTGGGTGTCATGGCATCAGGATGCATGACACATGGTGCATGCACATCACCTTTGCATAGCAACATTCATCCACTGAGTATCACATGGATACTGCCCCGTACATGCATATCAAATTGTACATGGTTGCTGTACACACACATGCCCCACATGGTGCTGTGGTTACCATATTCCACTGTGGCATAGGTACACATCTGCAGGGCCACACCTATCTGTACTGTGTGTGCTGCTGGTACATAGGTAGCCATTGTACCTGTGGCATACACACATCTACACATGGGCAGGGTTACAATACCACATTCGTGGTGTACCTTCCACAATGGCTACGACTTTACATGGCACAGCATTATCATGCCATGATGTGTACCAGGCTCAGACAGTTTACATATGCGGCTGACAGGCGGAAAACACATCTGTACACATCTGCATACCACATACACAGGGGTGTCTTCTGCTCTGACATGGACCATGTCCTCTGCATTACTGATGCATGTAGTACTCATACATGGCAATTGCAGTGGGCAGTGTGAACGGAGCACTCATGGATATGTGCACACATGCCACATTGCATGGGCTGGGCTTCTGTGTTACTTCCGCAGACACAACACACACCATGCTGTGGAACAGAGGTCCTGTGCACATCCCACAGGGACACACAGTGGCACTGTTCATGTGATAGCTCCCTTGCTGTTTGGGTGACACGTAGTCATGGTACCACCACAGCAGCAGTACTGTGTAGACATGCAGTTGACACCCACCTCTGCTGTTCACTGGACACTACCATGGGGAGGTGACACTACTGTGTACACTGCACATGTGTTTACACATGGACCTGCCGGACTTCATTGTTGCCCACATTGCACCTGCTACAGATCGTTTGGCCATGGTTACTTGGTGTTCCTTCCATTTCGGATGGCTATTATGCTACTACTCTGTCCCATGTGTACAGGCCATACGTATCCTGTTGTTGTACATACCAATAGGCCATAACTCCATTATGCATGATATGCCTGTGATACTGTGTATGATGTCTGTCATATCCACCATGACAGCTTTACATTACACATAGTTGACATAGTATCCCCTACTGCAAGGCATACGTGCACGTCGTTACGTATGACATCGAAGGTATATGCCCATACACATGTGTGCTGTGACAGTATACATACATGTCCTATCCCCTGCTATGGCACTTCCTTGTTGGACATCCACTGCCAGCATCGGCGTGTGGTGTGGCATTGTTCTGTGTTATGCCCCCCTGTGGCAGCCCTTGTGTTATCCCGGCTGTGTACATGATGTCCCACTGCTGTGCACACGGTGTCCACAGTCATTGGTATGCTCAGCAGGATAGCACTACATAACCACCTTTCACCACTCTCTGCATTATGGACAAGTATCCTTACTTACAAACACCATTCACATACAGTACTGCTTCATACACATCATGCGTTACACACCCGTACATATCGTGGGTTCTACATACCTTGTCTGTGTTTCCTTCCATTTTTCGTTGCGTGTATCGCTATTCCGTTCTCTCACTCTATCCGTTTTGGAGTGGTAGTTCGGTATGAGCATACGGTTTGAACATCCTGGGAGTCATCCTTATATCCGTCGTTACCTGCAACATGTGGGTTCATCACACCAATAGCTGTTCCTCAGTGTGTACTTGTGCGCATATCACCTGTGCATCTACTCCATTCGTACATTACGCGTCGTAACTGGGGCATGGTTGCATTCCTCACCTGGGCGTTGGCTATTTGCCCTACCTTCATGGAGATGGTCTGTATTGTGTTTTGTTATGTGTAACTGCAGCCGCTATGTGTGGCGTCAGGTACATTTCGCAGTGGTGTTAGCCGTGGGTTGTGTGTGTTGGGTATGGTATTATGTTCGACATGTGGGTGTCCCTGTCCTGACGCCATCTGTTGATGGCGTTTTGCATTCGGATGTGTAACATAGCTGTTGTATTCCTTTAAACAACGGATGCAGGTATGCATCCGCTGTTGATAGTGTTTCCCACGCGAGATGTTGCGGTTATGCAGCTGTCATTGACTGCCTGTATGTTTGTGCTGCTATTACGGCTTGTATCCCTTTGATATGTGCGATGGGGAATATCGGAGGTTGTAGGTGACGGATACGGGTTGTGGGCCTTGCATCTCTACATACACGGTATGCTTGTCTGTGTGCTCCATCCCTGCCTGCGGAGCTGACAGTTACTTGTCTGTTGTTCTAGGAGTGTAGGTTGTGTTGTTGTCATGTGGTGTTGGTATCGCCTGCGTGTGTGCTTCCTGCATGTATTCCTCCGTCACATCGGTGGTATATCTGCGGTTGTTTGTATGTGACGACTATCCCTTGTCATTCTGTCCCGGATATTTACAGTCATTGTGGTCCTGTACTTGGGATAGCCTGTTTGCTAGTGGTTGCCACCTATTGTGGTGGCGATTGCTTGTTTGACACTTGTAGAACACACAGCGGTGTTTGCGGGCCGATACGTGGCCACGATCAGTACCGGGGTAGCACATGCGTATTTCTGCGGTACATACCTATTGCTGTGTAACTTTGCCGACGTATCGATTTGCAATTAGCATGTCGGTGTCATACATACGGTCATGATTTGTACATACGTCCTTTCCATTTCATGTGTGGTATATTCCTGTGGTACATTCTGGGACATTTTCACTTTGCATCGTTATACGTCGCCACACGCCTAGCCAGGGAGGGGCTCTCAGTACTACTTTGGGAGTACTGGTGTACATATGCCTGAGGTTACTATACTGTATGCCTACACATGTTATTCCACTCCGCCTGTCACATGGCAACAACATACACATTTTACAGTGGCACACACATTACACTCGCACAGCGGGACACACGGCACCCTCACCGCACACAAACACATACTGCGGCAGTCACAGGGACGGTTGCACACAGTACCTGCGTGGCCCGCATCACCGGCGGCAGTGTCTACCTCCCCCCTCCTATTATCATAGTATTACCCGCACATGTACTGTTACTGTACTGTGGCCTGGCGATCATCCAACTCGCGGTTAGGCATTTCGGTATGTTGACCTTTCCATGGGTGGCGGTTTCCTCTTCTGTTAAACCTCCCGGATGCTCAGGTTGTCTTTCACTATGTTTACTATGTACAGATATCGCGTGTTACTTCTCTGTCACCTTACATCCCTCTGATTCCCTGTCTTCCCTGTTGTACTTATATGTATATGTGTACATATATTTCTATGTGTGTAATTATATCTATCTCCATATCTGTATATGCACATATCTACATGTCTATATGTATACACCTTGCGGAACGTGGCAGCATACAGCAACGCCGTCTGCTGTAGGACCCGCACGCTCCAGGTGTTGGCGTTCCATGCTCCGCTGGCTGTTGGGTGTGCAGTGTTTGGGTGCTGCCTATGTTGGAGTCACACATGGGGCCACCCATACGGTACACTTTACGGGTGGCCATGTTTGTGTGCCGTCCATTTCACTGTGTGTGCAGGTAGGGAGGTGTCAGTCCATGGGGCCTACGCTGTCAGAGTATGTGCTATACGTTCCCTCTTTGCCAGGGCATAGGCATATTGGGTGCGCCTCCGTCTGCCTACTGGGGCTGGCACAGTGTGTTCATGGTCCTGAACCCTCTGTGCCTGGACTGGCCTTGGCAGTTGTGGTGGGCTTTGTGGCCCTTCACCATTATGTCCCTGCAGCAGCTGCTTCCGCAGGATCATATTATGTAGCATGGCACATACTATGAATATGTGGGCACATGTGCCTGGAGAGTACTGCAGGGCTCCACGGATGTATCCAAGCACGGAACCGTGATTTCAGCATCCCAAACACACGCTCTATGATTATTCTGGTTTGTGCGTGTGCCTCATTATGGCGTTCTTGCATGTGTGTGTGTGCATTTCTGATGGGAGTCATCATCCACGGCTCCAGTGCATAGCCAGCATCCCCACAAGGTGGCCTTGTGGGATGTCCCCTGGCGAATACCTGGTACAGCTGTGAGGCATGCCAGATATGGGAGTCGTGGTAGCTTCCAGGGCTGCCAGCACACACATCCATGATAATGCCCTGCGCATTGCACATGACCTGGCAATTGATGGAGGGAAATCCCTTGCGGTTTATGTAGCGTCTACCCTGCTCCCCAGGTGGTGACTTGATTTGTATGTGCGTACAGTCTATCGCACCCAGTACCTCCCGGTATTGTGCCACATGGTGGAAGTGGCGCATATTGCTAGCCAACTCCTCCTGAGATCTGGGGAAGTATATATGCTCATTGGCATGTGGTAACATGGCATCCAGAAACTGGTGTAGTACCCTGGATGCTGATGCCTGTGAGATGCCCATTATATCCCCAGTTGGCCTTTGAAAGGTACCTGTGGCCAGTATTCGCAAGCTTACACATACCTTTGTATCCACTGGGATGGGCTCCCCTCTGTTGTTTCTTGTGGCACAGCTCCACTATTTGCTGTAAAGTGTCCCTATCCACCCTGTAACGCTCTACTATCTCCAGGTCTTGTAGCCCCTGGTAGGTTACCCTTGGTCTGAACACTCTCCTTCTCCTCTGAGGCCTACGGTAGTTGTCGGCACCCTCCTCCACAACTCCGTCTGTCTCTAACACATGCTGATGGATCACGGCCACGGCGGCACCCAACATGTACATTTTAAAAGTTCCCCGTGTGTTTACACCTATAGTGCGGCGTTTGGGAATACATGTCTGTGTGTTGTGTGCATTCACACTTTATACTGTTGTGCTGTACACCCGGTGATGTCATAGGGTGTGTCTGTGCGGCTGTATCTGGGGATTATCTTCCGTGTTTTACCGTTGGCGCTGCAACGCTGTTGCCTTTGGTGTTGCATTACTCTTGCCTGCATTGGATTAGCTTTCGACCTTACCTTACTGTTTCTGCACGTTGCGCCTACTATTTCCTGGCTTGCATCCTGCAGAGCCCTGTCATGTGTAGTTTCTGGGACATGGCATATCGTCCGTTTTGTCTGCCGCCGCCGTTATGCTGCCTGTCTACTTGGCTCTGCTGTGTCGGTTCTTCACTCTTTGCAATCTGCTACCTCCCCTACTTTCTTTGCATTCATATGTCTCCCCTATCCCGTTTTGCAGGTTTCTGCATGCAGAGTTGTCAGCTGCCGCCAATTGGCCTTCGTGAGTTGATTAGTGTTGATTGCTCATTACTACTCCAATTACACTGCTTCCGCCTTTCCTCATATTCTCAGCATCACCTTCCTGTATCCGTTGTTGTTGACGGGGCGGGCGTCACATGACTGGGTTAAGGGAACGTAGTCATCCTCGTGCACTTGCATCTCTGTGCGCATTGTGTGCTCTCAGCTCAACTATTTCCCCACACGCCGGTCCTGCTGCTGTGATGTGCAATGTACAGCCCATGTTTGCTGGGCTCCAATGTGCTTCCTCCTACAGTGGCACACCCCTCTGCGGTTGACATGTATTCGCTCTGAGCCACTCCTCGGTGTATTACCGCTGCACCGTTTGGTACAGCCTTACGCCGGTGGGGGTTTTGCGATTCAGTATTATCTGCCTCATTTGCATGGCATTGACTACTAATTCATAGTTACCGCGCCGAACACTGCCGCGACTCCTTGGCAACCCTTGCACCGTGGATGTGGCTTTCCATGCATACCATGGTGTATTGTGGCTGTGAAGCTGATGTGTATTACACTGCTCTTTTATGACATTGTCATATTATTTCATTGTTTAGCACCTTCCGCGGACATGTCCTGGGGTTCTGCTGTGAGTTTCTGTGGACATACCATTTATGTCATTATTTACATGTTGTGCATGTTTTCTTTTGACATTCTCTGTGTCTTTCGCCATTGGCATGTGGCAACAGTGTGATACCTGACGTTGACAGCCTTCCATTACTCCTATGTCATGTTTGGGTAAATGTAAACCGTTTTTTTTGGTTTACATTGCCGTGCCCTTATGCTATGCCTGCGCCACTTCGTGGATCGCTATATGCCTTCATTTGCATGGTGCAACACCGCACATGGGGTGTTTAACATACCTACGCTGGAGGCGGCGCAAATCCGGCGCACGCCGGTAGTGCACGTGGAATTGGATCGTACCTGAATCGCTCGGCGGCCATATCTGGCGTTGTAACGCCTACGCTATGCGTCCGCCTGGCGCAACGTTCATGAATCCTGGGGTTCATGTCGCCCAACCTCAAATCTTGATAAATACATTCAATAACTTTAAACTGTAAATGATGCATTGTCCCTGCACAAATAATATGTTTAGCTACGGTACTTCTATCTGGTCCACTGTTTCTAATGGCTGTTAAATGTTCTCTGACTCTCTCTCTTAATGAGCGAGTTGTCATGCCAAGTTTTTATATTTTTCTTGCTGTGTTTCTCCCTCTTATTCATTTTATTCGAAAATTATGTTCATTGGTGTGAGAGGGAGTTCATTCACAGTGGCTAAACTACTGCTAGTCCCCATCAAATATTGATTACTATCAGCGAATTTTCTATGCACAGACGTACTTAAGATATTGTTGTCCTCCAAAATCAGATGTATGTCTAAAAAAGTTATATATTTACCCACCTGCATGCCGTCAAAGGAAAGTCTAAATCTATTATGTTGTATAACTTCTATAAACTGAACAACATAAGATATCCCACCTTTACAAATAAAAACAAGATCATCTATAAAACGAAAATAACTAACTACATAATTAAAAAAAAAATGTATATGGTATAACCATTCTAACTCATACAAACCCATCATCAGGTTGGCATACATGGGGGCAAAAGATGCCCCCATGGCAGTGCCCTTGATTTGTCTGTATAATTGTTCATTAAACATAAAAAATTATTATTCAAACAAAATTCCAATATTTCAATAATATAATACTTTACTGGACTATCACCCAAAAAATATTTTACTGCTTTTAGTCCAAACTGACACTGTATGTTAGTATACAAGCTAACAACATCAACACTTATAAGAAACATATCTGCACTCCATTGTATTTTAGATATTTTTTCCAAAAAATCAAAACTATCCTTAATATAACTAGGTAACTTTATTACATAAGGGAATAAATATTCATGCAAAAATTTCCCAATATTAGATACAAAATATTTTTGAGCAGATACAATAGGTTTACCAGGTGGGTCAACCCCACTTTTATGAATTTTTGGAAGACAGTAAAATAAAGACAATTCACTGTCATCAGTATTAAACTTTTTATCTTTGTCATTTTGTGAAAAATATTTTAACCTCACCCCCTTAGATATAAGGGTGTCAAAGTCATTCATAGCCTTAATATATTAATTTGTATTACTCTTCACATAGGTATTGATATCATCCAAATTTGTAATACACATTTTATAACATTGAGCAACATTCATCACCACTATCTTACCACCTTTATCAGATGGTTTAATAATAAGATGTTCATTATTCGCTAATGCCTGTAGTTCCTTCCATTCCTTTTTATTCAAATTATATACCAACTTATGCTTATACTGCATAAAATCACAAAAAGCATTTTCTACAGCAAAATTCAACATTTAAGAAAAACATTTTATATGTTCATGTTGGTATGGAGGAATAAAATCACTTTTGCTCATTATTTTATCAGTTTATAACAAACTGTAGGCATTATAGTCACTTGCATAGTCAAAGCATTCCTCAGGGTCAGATACACAAGAATAAAAACGGTTCTCTAAACTATCAGATTCTAACCAACTACTTTATACTGGTTATTGGCAAAAAATATATTAAATGTATCTTCCTACACAATCTAAAAATATCACAGTTTAATTCATGTAACCGAGGCAGCACTGTGGGCATATATTTAAGACCATAATTCAAAACATTCATCTGATCTACAGATAAAGACACACCAGAAATGTTATGAACAATAGAAATTTTCTTACACTCAGATGCAGCAGCTACATGGATTGTTTCACCCACATCTTTGTAAACAAAAGACACAGAACTGTCAAGCATATCTTGCACAACATTATTTACAGTCACACTAATACCATTTGCTTCTCGTGTTATCATTGAAACTGTGTCCTCCTCGATTGTTAAAGTTCCCAGACTGAAATCTTCCTCTCTTCCACTCACTTTGCTCTCTCTGCTCTTCCTGAAACTGCTGGTTCCCTCTCAGAAAGTCTGAGATTAATCTAAATGGATTTTGAGCTGCTGGTAATGCTGGAAAATGCTCTCCTTCACCTCCACCATTAGAGGAAATGCCAGAAACATCTGAAGCAAAAGATACACTACGTAGAAGGAGCTGGTGATTTGTTAAAGGGACCAGAGCCTTTATTACGATGAAAATGTGTTGGTTTTTGCACGATTACTTTGATGGTCTTTTAGATCTCTTTTCAGTTTTGTGCATTTCCGATCAATGAGTTCTTTTTTATATTTATTTTCATATTTATCTAGACCAATATTTACATCTGCTAAAAACTTGTCAAACTGCATAGATGTAAGTCTTTTAGATAAGTCATTATAGGCAGCTCTAATGTCTTCCTTAAGCTTGTTTTGTTTCACATGATCTCTTTCTAATAGAATAGAAATCCATTCTAAAGTACAACGATGAGCTGCCAATAACCATTTCTTAGAAAATTGCACATCCCTTTCCTCTGACATATCAAAAGGAGTAGAGGGACTTTTAAAGGCTCTTAGTCCCCTAGGTGTAATATCTAAGTCAACATATCTTTGCAAGCTTAACAGATTAAAGTATACAGCAGTTTCTTTATGCAGTAACTGTTCCAACTTATTCATTAAAGCACTCGATTCACCAGAAGGACTGGAAGAAAGGCCAAATTGTCCCACAGAGGCAAATGGATCATTCACTCTAGAATTTCTTGCTTGTTCAAGTCTTTCAAAAAAATGTAAAGTAGAGGAAACACCCACTGAAGCAGAAGTATTGGCAACGTTGAAACCAGCCATACCTGCAGCATTCTGATGCATTACAAAACTGCCCATAGTTTTTTTGACTACCTTCCAGTGTGTCATCCCTTAAGAGCCTAGGGATCCCAAACGAAGATTAATTTGCCATAAAAACAGACCAAACATTGCACAAACCAAAAAGAAAAGATAAACTGAAGACCACAGATGAAGAATCCACTTAAAACACCAGTTTATTGCACCTCTAGTGCTTCAGCAACCGCCTGCAAGAAGTATAAAACATCACATAGCTTACACAGTTCATATACCCTAATACATCTAACAATTAAACAAGCAGCCTAAACCAATTAATCAATAAACATTAAAAAATACTTAATACTACTTTCTCATCGGATAAGAAGCCTCCAGTTACATTCCACATTCAGACCCTGAGGAAATAAAGTGTCATATTTCAAAAAAAAAAGGAGAGGAGATTGGCCACCACTCCTGCTTCCTGCACTCTCCCTGCCAACTCTGTCATACATCTGAACTGTTAACTGAAATCAAGTCAACTGGAGCAGCATCAGGGCTTTATCACTTTATGCCACAAGTTGATCAGGAATCAAGTGCACCTGAATTTTATGTATGAAATTTGTTGGCATGTTGTTTTTCAAAATGTTTCCTAGTCCACTCTCAACTTCTTCTCCTGCAAAATGTTTGTCCCAATGCCTAGGAGCTACAGGGGAAGATCTTCAATTTTGTGTCTGTAAAGTTATATATGTTCATCATGGCCTTTTCTTATGTCTCCCTTTAACCACTCTTTGGACAAGTTATGATCCTTGAAATTGAGTGGAGTAACTAGAACAAACTAAAATAATGGGATCACCTATAGTTTAATCAATGCCTGATAGCAGTCTATGTTAACAGATGAGACACTGTTGCTTGAACCACCATTTACCAGACAAAAGAATATCTGAATTATCTTTTAGTGCCTCATCTAATTAGAAGATATAATTTAATTGTCTGGGTTGTGATAATACTTTTTTCAACCATTTCTGTATTATGGTGAGGTAGGTTGAGTTGACAGTACTAAAAAGTGTACATCTCAGCATTATTTTTTCGGTTTTGTGATGACGAAAGTCTATATTACGTATATTACATAAACTAAGTGAATAGAAGTTTATGCCCATCCTTTTCATATATATGATGAGAGCAAAGGGATCACAGCATGCTGTCTATAGCAAAGTGCCACACTGAGCAAATAGCATCTAGAAGCCTTTATTAGAATACTAATCATTCATTGACAGAATTATTGATGGAAGGGGCCAGCCCTGTTTATAAAATATCGCTGAGATTAGTTCCTTTGGCCTACACAAGCTGACACATGTTGGCATGCAGGTAACAGCTAGAACTTAATATAAAAAGTACAATTGTAGTATACACTTTGGAGAAACAAATCACAGAACATATTTATCTTTGGTTGCTGGCTGAATAAGTCAGTTATGATATAAATATGATTTATAAGTAATAATCAGTCTACAATAAATTAGTGTGTGCAAAATGAAAGAGACCTGGTATCATAGTATCATAGTAAAATACTAGGCTATCAATCCTAGGGGCCATTTTAACCCTAGCCACACTTCCCAATACAATTTGAAAGTTATTGATTTCCAAGGGTTTCATGGGGGATATATATACTTGGACATATGAGAATGAGCATTTACAAGCTAGCGACATAGTTTACAGATCAGGGGTATATTTATGAGTCTTCATCTGCTAATCCATGTTTCACTTGAATAAGTGCAGAAATGAACTGTGCTTTACATGAATGGGAAGCCTATTACAGAGGAGGTGGAGCCATTAAGGCACATAGTTGCCCCTCCAGCATCTCCAGTTTATTTTACAGGAAAGGTGTAGGTCTCTGGATCAGGTGTCCTCATTGATATCTGTTTTAAGGATGTGCAACAGGTTAATTAAGGCTGGATTCAGAAATGCTTTTTACGGCTAGGCAAAAGTCACATCTCAGCAGCCTGTAGGAGAGCAAATATAAGACAAGGCTTTGAGATGGTCCTCATAGGACTTTTTGTCCACACCATGTATTCTTTTTGTGAGGAATCTCTGAGGACACTCCAGATGTTGCATAAGCCTGACCAGGTACATACTGAAGGGAGCACTGTACTTGACTGCAGAGCAATGAGAGCAAAGTGCAATGGAATGATGACATGATTGGATCTAGCTGCCATACTCCAGCCTATAAGTTGTGCAACACAAAATAATCTCATCTTTACAGTAGACACATGATGGTCAAATGTTAATCACCTTTAGGTGTGTACTGTCAATGTAGTAGTTTGCTGGGGTGGCCATCTTTCTGAACGATACTGTGATGCACTTTTTGACAATGTTGTTGTTGTTGTTGTTGTGTCTTTCGGCTTATCCCGGTTAGGGGTCACCACAGCAGAACTCCTGTCCGCTAATGTTTGGTAGTGGATTTTTACATGCCGAGTTACCAGCCCTGACGCACAACCTTCAACGAAGGCACACCCATTCATGCATGCCTCCACACAGAAGATATTCTAGCTGAGAATTGAACGGGACAACGTCTTGCTGTGAGGTGACAATGCTACCGCAGCACCACTACCACGGGTTTGGTCTTAAAATATGACTCTGGCACCAGTTATTAGTCTGTGTTAGGCCTTCTTGGAGGATATTTGTGTCTTAAGTGGATTCAATGACTGTACCCACTTTGCAGTCATCTGCAAACCTGGTCAGCCAGAGGATCTTAATATTTGTTTTGGCCTCAGGGAAGTAAATGCCAAACTAGAGGAGCCCTAGCACTGAGCTCTGAGATACCTCACTAGTAACCAGGTAGACTCCCATATTCTAACTTCTTGAGTCCTGACTGTAAGCCAGCTGGCTGTCCGGTGAGTTATGTATGGGGTTATACCTAGTATAGTGAGTTTTGTACAATGTCTGAGCAGGGTATTGTTTCAGCATAGGCAGTATGCCCTATTTTGTCCCTATCCATTGCTTTCATGACCTTTTCAAAGAAGTCCACCAGGATAAATAAGCAAGACGTCCCACTGACAAACTTGAACTGATGTGGGTCCAATATTTGTAGATTACCTAGATCATTGTTTAGGATATCCATGATTATTCTGTCCATAGCTTTGCATATCAGGCTAATCAGGCTTATGGGTCAATATTTCCCTGAGTCCACGGATGACCAGTGGGATGATCACTGCAGTCCTTCATTTTTTTTTTCAATAATTTTTATTTATTTTTTTCCATTGGTCTAAAACACCATACATAGTAAAACAGGTAGAGGTAAGACCTCTTCACAGTAAGTAGATGATATACATTGATGGTAATACAAACATACATAACAAAAACAATCAAAACTATTCCCACTATATACATAGATGGTTTCTATATTCGAGGGGAAAAAAAAAAAGGTTGTTACATTTCAGTAAAAATTATTGTGATTGCGAGTATGTCTTAGAAAAAGAAGAGAGAGGGAAAAAAAGAAATATTTCCTGAGCTATAAATATAGTTTTTAATACGAGATCCCTTATTTGTAATTGATTCTGGTATATTGTCATGAGCTAGGCAAGAATGATATTGAAGATTTGTTCCCATAATTTCTTGTGTTTGATGTTTTTATTATCCTTGTTGATTAAATTTTTTTGCGCTACAAGATGTTTGGTTGCCATTAATTTAAAATCTCCCAGGATATGTTATTTAGGTTAAGCCAATTGGTTGCTATATAGAGTTTCAGTAGGAGAAAAATATTGATCATAGTAATTGCTTGAGTTTTGGAAATGTTGTTTGGCAGGATATGTAGAAGAGTGAATTCCCAGTTGAGTGTGGATGTTTGATAGCCCATTTTTTGTAATTGGAATTTAAGGGAATTCTAAAGTTTAAATACACATTTACAACTCCAGAATAAATGGAGAATATAAGCCATTTGCATTTTACAGTGAGGACAAAGAGGTGATTTCGTAGGGTTAAATTTATGTAAGATAGAGGGTGTGAAATATGTGTTGTTATAGATCATCAGTTGAGTAAATGTCAATTTCTTAAGAGGTATGGATTTGTTTGTTAAGTTGATAGCTTGGTTTAGTTGAAGGGTATTGATGGATGGATTGATCTTTCTCTAGTAGTTCGAGATAAGCAGATCTTCTTGGAATTTAATGTCTTTGATTAGTTTATATGAATTAGTGATGTATTTTTTAGTTGAGAGGATGGTCTTCCATAGTGAGTTACAGATTGTTATGTCATTGTTGCTTATATTGGTGTTTTGTAAATAGCTGGTACATAATTCTTTAATTTGCCTTAGAATCACTAAATAGGATTTGGGGAGGTTCAAATGATTTCTTAATTCTTGTATAGAACCGTTTATGCATGGGTATATATCTTGGATGGTTATATTAATTAATTTAGGAAAGGGATTCAGGTTTATTGGCCGGTTATTAATTTTAAGGTTAGGATTTTTGTGTAAGGGTTGTAGCATCATCATAGCTTGAGTCAGATTTAGATACTTGAAGAGTTTTTGAGGTAGTGATATGGAGTGTTTAAGGGGTTCTAGTATTTTGCACGGTTTTATTAAACTTATATTTAGAAATGGTAAGGCTTTGGGGTTGATATCCAAGCTTTGGATATGTTTTTGGTATATTATGCTCCACATTGGGGACCAGTCTTTATTCTTTGGGTTGTATTCAGCTATTTGTAGTACTCTATTAGCGTTCGTAATTAGGTAGTATGTTTAGAAATTGGGAAGGTCTAGACCACCTTTATTTTTTGGAGTCAAAAGTTTGATGTATGAGATTCTGTTTTTTTTTTTTGGTTCCCATATAAATTTTGCGAGGAGAGTGTGAATTTGTCTAAAAAATTTATTGGGAATATTCAATTGAGTAGTCATGAATATGTAAAGAAATCTGGGTAGTACATTTATTTTAATTATTGAGATTTTTGCCAGGAAAGGTAGTTTTAGATTTTTCCATCTATTAAGGTCTAAAATAATATTTTGCCATTTTTGAGTTATATTATTTAGGTAAAAGTCTTTGTTGTTTGTTGTGAAAGTGATGCCTAAGTAGTTGATTATCTCTTTTGTTTTTATTTTTCCTATTAGTGGTAAGAGTGAGCATGGTTTAGGGGTTTTTAAAGGAAATATGCTAGTTTTTTTAAGATTCAATTTGTAGTTTGATATCTTTGAGAAGTGTTCTATAGCTGATAATATTTTGTTTACATCTGAGATTTGCGTGGTACAATAGATATTCAAATCATCTGCAAATTAAAGTGTAGCTATCATTCTAAGTCTTTTGTATTAAGTACTTGGGCTTCAAACCAATTGTTTTACATTAGGAAGGTTTGTGGCCTGCACTGTGGTGGCAGGACAGGCAGCTTACATCCTTCTAAGTTGGGAACTGCTGATTGAGGGCTCAGTGTCTGTTATTCTAAAAGTGTATTAATTCTGGTTTAAGTACTTGGGCTTCAGACCAGTTGTTTTACATTAGGAAGGTTTGTGTCCTGCACTGTGGTGGCAGGACAGGCAGCTTACATCCTTCTAAGTTGGGAACTGCTGATTGAGGGATCAGTGTCTGTTATTCTAAAAGTGTATTAATATAGCAATAACCCACGCCTGGGTGTGGGTAATGCTAAATTACCCGGTTGGCATGGTTTGGTCGAGGCCCGAGGACCAAACAAAGCCAACCGTGGGTAAATTTAGCATTACCCACACCCAGAAGTGGTTATTGCTATTATATGACATTATTTAAGAAAAGAAACTGTTACTTTTCTTAAATAATGGCATAGTATAATGCCTGTTTACTGCCCTTCCGCAGATGTCTGGCATCCGGCAGTTCTGATGTACTGCGCCTGCAGTACATCAGAGTTGAGCAAAAGCAACGGAGAAAGCAAGATCTCCGTTGCTTTTTAGTGTCTCACTATGTTAAATGAGTTTAACATAGCGAGACAGTTTTAAAATAAGCAACGGACATCTCCGCTGCTTATTTTAACTGTCTCGCTATGTTAAACTCATTTAACATAGCGAGACTAAAAGCAACGGAGATCTTGCTTTCTCCGTTGCTTTTAAACACTGTCTCGCTATGTTAAATGGGTTTAACATAGCGAGACAGTTTAAATAAGCAACGGAGATCTCCGTTGCTTATTTTAAAGCTGTCTCGCTATGTTAAACCCTTTTAACATAGCGAGACAGTGTTTTAAAAAAACGAGTTATACTAATGGAAAAAAGTCCGGGCAACCGGACCTTTTTCCATTAGTATATCTCGATTTACAACGGGCACGCTGGCCAATCAGCGTGCACGTTTTGGAGGGGTCATGGTATAATTCTAGTTTAAGCACTTGGGCTTCAGGCCAGTTATTTTACATTAAAAGGGTTCGTGGTCTGCACTTATGTGGGAGGAGAGGCTGGACTCTGCCCTTCTGAGCTGGGAATTTCTGGTTAAAGGCTTATAGTGCCTGCATATTTGAACTGCTTCTTACTGAAATTGGTACACCTTGTTTGCTGTAGCATAGACTAGATCCAGGCCTGCTGAATCTAGCTGTATTTGTATGCTGCTTGTTTGTTTGCTTGTTATTTCCCTGAAACACTAATTCCACCTAAAACACGGCTTTTCAGTGCTTCTGTGGATCCCTAGTGATATCTGCATTGCTTACTGTACTTATTTCCTTGTTTCACTTGAAAGAAAGTTACTGTTTGTCATTTTTGCATTTAAGTTACCTGAAACACATTGCATTTAAGTTACCTGGCACTTGCTCACTAAAGCAATTATATAAGTCAGCAATAAAATATTAAAAGCACTACACCCTCACAAACTCCCCTTGAGTACCTCATTCCCCATTGGCCCTTTTTTTCAATTATAAAGGAATTCCCAATACTATTCTAGCATGTCCAAAGGTCAGTTGTCAATCTCCTCTCCAGTCCAGCTGGTGAATCTGGGAATCTTGAGACAATGTTACAACTGCCTCATGTACACAGACAACCCTCTCCTCCTCCCAACAAATTCCAACACATGTGAGAGATGCAACCATATAGCCATACTGGAGGCTAAGCTCTCTCAACTCAGTACTGGTGAAACCAGTCAGGAGGAGAAGGAAACCACACTCACTACAATTCCAGTCTCACATAGACCTACCACGACAGCAAACCAAACACATAAACACACAAAAACATATTCGGAGGCTCTAAATAAAAATCTGCCTAAGCAGCAGAGACCTCCAAAGCAGACACCCAAGCAACCGCTACACCAAAACAAAACACGTGCAACACATAGCTCACAAAGCCAGTGTGCCAAACAGTCACAGCCCTTAAGGGTAAACAACACACCTGATACACTTGTAATAGGTGACTCTATCGTCAGGCACACTGACGTCCCACTCACCAGGCTGAACAAGGAGAAGGTCACGGTGAGCTGCCTGTTGGGCGCTAGGATCCGCCACATAACACAAGCACTCAGGTCACTCCAAGGCAAGTACAAATATGACTCAGTCATTGTCCATGCTGGTGTGAATGACCTGAGATGTACCTCCCTGGACTACATGAAAAGAGACATAGAGGAGCTCTCTGAGCATGTAGCCCAGGCCGGTATGACCCTGACCTTGAGTAGCATCTTACCCTCATCAAGAATGATGCCACAATATGAAGACAAGATGATCAATTTCAACAATTGGCTTAAGTATTGGTGTCATTTAAAGGGGATCCAATGCCTGTCAGCCTGGGATGACATGCTCGACAAGCCACGATGCTTCGCTAGGGACGGCTTGCACCTGTCACCCCTGGGCTTTCGGATATTGGCAAAGGCTCTTGCTACCCCCATAGTGCCTTTTTTAGGCAAGGCTCAAAAGACAAACCCACCTCCATAGGTATCACAAGGGATAAGAAACTAAGAGTAATGCTACTCAATGCCAGAAGTCTAAACCTCAAGATGCACGCACTCGAAACTCTCCTTAGCATGGAGAAAATCGATATCTGTGCAATAACAGAAACCTGGTTCAAGGCTCCAGAGAGCACCCCAGCACTACCAGGTTATACCTCATACCATGCTTTTCGGCCCCAAAACTTGGACCGTACCACAAAAGGAGGGGGAGTATCAATATTCGTCAAAGATACCCACACCTCCAGGTTGGTGGCACAGCACGAAGCATCAGAGACTATCCATGTACAACTAACAGTGGGTAAAACTGCCTTCCAGTTTACAGCCTGCTACAGACCACCCTCCCAAACCCAGGAACCCCACTCGGCCTTCCTGAGAACACTGGAAAATATGAAGGTCTCTCCAAACACCATTATATTGGGCGACTTCAACTACCCAAACATAGACTGGGAGCATTACTCTAGCTCCAACACCCTAGCCCAAAGGTTCCTAGAATTTATAAACTCAAATGCTATGGAACAACTTGTTACCACTCCCACAAGAGGGGAAAACATACTGGACCTGATCATCACCAACATGGGGACTCTATGCTCCAGACCAGAAGTGTATCCCTCACTGGTAAGATCAGACCATAAACTAATCTCACTGGATATTCACATCCCGACTCCATCACCTGCCCTGAAAACCACAGTGAAAAACTTCTCTAAAGCAAATTTCACACTCCTCAAAACTGAGGTGGAATCCTTCAAAGCCCCCGGGCCTGTGGAAAATACGGCCCAGACCACAGAATCCTTTATAAACGCATTCTATGAACACCTTCAGGAATGCATGGATCATGCAATCCCAAATAAAACCAAGACCCAATCCTCCAAAGGCAGACGTCCTGTCTGGTGGACCCCAGCCATAAACAAATTATACAATAGAAGGAGGAAGCTACTACATGATAGAGCAAAATCCCAAAAAGGGAAGGTATCTCTGATCAGTATTAGCAAAAAACTACGGGCACTCATAAAATCGTCTAAGGCCATCTTCGAGAGAAAAATTGCACAGGACACTAAGGATAATCACAAGGCTTTCTTTAGTTATGTTAGGAACCTGGGTGGGAATTCCCAGACATGCTCAGAATTAGTCCAAAATGACAAAAAATACACCGAACCCACAGACATTGCCAACATCCTAGATGACAGGTTCAGCGCAAACTCCCCCCCCCACACCAAAATGGCAAATATTTATCCCAGCAGAGTGCTGCCCCCTGACATCTCAGATGCTCAGGTAACAGCTGCCCTCTCCAAAGCAAAAAACACAGCATCAATGGGACCAGATGGTGTACCAGGCTGCATCCTACATGAACTCCAAGAAGAGCTAAACCCAAACATAAAACTACTGTTCAGTCTTAGCCTTACTACAGGATATGTACCCAAAGAGTGGCGTACAGCAACAGTGGTCCCTCTCCACAAAGGTGGTTCCTCAACGGATCCTAGAAACTATCACCCCATAAGCCTGACTAGCTTAGTCTGCAAAGCTATGGAAAGGATCATCATGGACCTCATAAATAAAGATATTGGGGACCTACAGACACTGTATCCTACCCAGTTCAGCTTTGTTAAGGGCAGATCCTGCCTCTTAAACCTGGCTGATTTCTTTGAAACAGTCACCAAGGCCATTGACGAGGGGGAAGGTGGTCCACACAGCCTACCTGGACCTCGCAAAAGCCTTCGATACAATACCCCACTTGGGCATTATAGATAAGCTCACCAGCTTAAATATAAACCCCTATGTCACTAGATGGGTAGCAAGCTGGCTCAAGGACAGAACCCACATGGTTAGAATTGCTGGAGCCATGTCAGACTCCAAACCAGTTACAAGTGGCGTCCCACAAGGCTCAGTCCTGGGACCTCTCTTGTTCGGTATATATTTCTTGGAGGTACAGGCCAACACGGAAGGACTGTGACTGACTAAGTTCGCAGATGACTGCAAACTGGGCGCCATAATCGACTCTCCAGCCGACACAAGCATCCTCCAAAAGGGCCTCATAGAAACAGACAACTGGTGCCAGAGCCATGGCCTCAAGCTAAATGCCAAAAAGTGTATAGTCATCCCTTTGGCAAAACAAAGTGCCCACAAATTACCACATAGGTGGTAATCCATTAAGTACAGAAGAAGTAATTAGGGACCTGGGGACCCAAGTTGATAGCAATCTCTCATTTGACAACCACGTGGCCAAAGTGGTTAGAAAAACATTTTATATAGCCCACCTAATCATGAAGGGATTCACATCTAGATCAGGGGAGGTCATCGTGCCTCTTTACTCATCCCTCATCAGGCCCATAATTGAGTACAATGCCCCTTTTGGGGTGTACCTTACCAGACACCTGCAGCAACTGGAAAGACCCCAAAAGTACCTCACCAAGAGGATCATAGGGCTCAAACAGATGCCATATGCTGCCCAGTTAAAGAAACTCCAGCTCTACTCAGTGGCATACCGCCTGCTCAGAGGCGATCTGTGCCTGACATATAAAGCCATGTCCAAACCGGAGTTAATGGACATGCTGCACCACAGAAAATCCAAATCCCATCAAGCTACACGCTCGAGAGACTTGAACCTCAGCACTGAAATAAATAGGACATGCTGGAGGGACAGATTCATAACCCATAGGCTCTCTTCACTCTGGAATAAAATCCCAGTCCAGGTTACGCAGAGTCCCTCACTGACTCTCTTCAAGAGGAATCTTGATGAGTGGATGGGAGATCGTAGGTTTACCCAGGGTATCACTTCTGTGTCACTGTTAGACAGAGGCACAGTATACTAACCTCGAAAAAGGGCATAGCAAAATTAATTTAAAATGGGTGGCGAAAGCCAAACACACTCTGGCTAGGCTTATAAATGCCCTAGGACAGATAGCCTAGTATGAACCTATGAACCTATGAAAAGCTGAGAGGAAGATTTTGGTATTAAATATCATTGGGGGGGTTGTGGTACAGATTATGTTTCATATTTAAGAAGAGTGGTTCAAGATATAAGTTAAAAAGTATGGGCGAAAGAGGGCATCCTTGACGGGTTTCATTTTTAATTGGAATTCTGTTAGACCAAGTTTTGTTGATATATAAAGATGTATAAGGCTTATTGTATATAATTTGTAGGATCTGGATAAATTTTTGTGGAATATTAAAATAGGGTAATGTTTGGAGTAGAAAATCTATATTTACTCTATCGAAGGCTTTATGAGCATGAATAATTAAAGCATATATGTTTAGGTTATACTGATTAGCATGGGATATTAGAGTATTAAGAGTTAATGTGTTATCACTTGTTTGTCTTTGTGTTGTGAAACCAGATTGTTTGGGGGAGATAATTTTATCTAGTAATTTTTTCAGTTTATTTGCAAGTATGGATGATAGTATTTTGTTATCAATATTTAATAGTGACATGGGTCTGTAGCTGTCTGGGGTTTTTGCGTCAGCTTGATCCTTGAGTATAAAAATGGTTTTAGATGCATTAAAGTGTAAGTCATTAATTTTATTGTTTATTATATAGTTCAATATATGGAATAGGATTTGTGCTAAGATATGGGAGAAAGTTTTGTAGAATTCAACTGTGATACCGTCTGGGCCTGGGGCTTTGTGTGATTTTATTTGGTGGATAGTTGTGGTTATTTCACTGATAGAGATAAGTTCAGTTAACCTTTTTTGTTGCTTTGAATTTAGTTTCGGGAAGTCTAGTCTTTGCAGGAAATTGGTTCTTTCTTCTTTGGAGGTTATTGATGTTTGGTCTCCATATGTCTGTGAATATATTCGTTCAATATTCATGTAATGGGTGTTTTCATAGAGTATTTCGGGTATTTAGGAGGAGGGTTTAGTTTGGGTTATGATTTTGGTCATTGCTTGCGATGGTATTTGTATTTTGTTTGCATAGTTAGCTAGCATTTTGGTATCATAATAGGATAGTTTGCTGTTGTGTAATAGGTATAGGTCTTTTTGAAGTTTCGGGATTTCGGATTCAGTTTTTAGGTATTATAATTTGTTAATAGGTCATTCTCAAGCTTTTGAATTTTGGTTTCTAGGTCTTGTTCTTCTTTAAGATGTAGTTTTTTATAGTAAGATGCTTTTTTAATAAGTATTCCCCTAATCTGGGCTTTGGTTGCCGCCCATTCGATATCAACCGGTAGTTGGGGGTTAATAATGTTAGATAGGGTTGATTTGAGTAAAGTTTCAATGTTGTTTATTATTTCCTTTTTGGTTAGTAGGTTAGGGTTCAATGACCAATTGTAGCTTTTTTTCATTGTGTTGTTCATTGTGATTCCATTGAGGTTTAAAGTGATTTTGGAGTGGTCTGAGAGGTATCTAGTGTGTATGGTCATTTTTGGGGCTAGTTTGATAAATGAGTCTGAAATCAAAAGAAAATCTATTCTCAACCACATTTTGTGGCATTGGGAGTAGAATGTGAATTTAAACTATTTCCATACTTAAAGGGGTCATATAACTTGTAATCTTGAATCAGTTCTCTTAGTGCTAGATGAGCTTGTTTATTAGGCATTGTATTTGTGCTTGTTTTGTCTTTGTCAGGATTTAGATATGTGTTCCAGCCTTTTGCTTGGGCTAAAGGAAAGTCTCTCTGTTGATCAGCGGCAGTGAAAAACATTGAGCAGCCTGCCTGCCCCTGTGGGAGTGGTTACTGACTTGAAACTGTAGTTTTATTGGCCATTCTGGGTCAATTCCCAAACTCCTTCATCTTCCACTCTTAAAACCTGGTTGCCTCGTGGTTTTGGCATCTTTTCAGGCTTGTTGGCTGTTGGTGAAGCACCCACCAAGAGGAGAAAATGCTGAGAGAAGAAAGGAGCCACTTTTGAGACTTTAAGTATTTTTCCTCTGTTTATTTGCTAAGTTTTTTTGCACAGCCGCCTATTTTGAGCATTTTCTGGCTTGTTAAATTTGATTTCTGCATTAGTAACTGTATTTAGAGCACAACCTAGAGCTGTTTACTGAATTTCCTGTTTGCACTTATTTTTAAAATTGTTTTTTTCTCAAAACTTGCATTTTATCTGTCTTTGGCCTAGCACTCTTGTGTGGGGTCATTTACTGCACTGTTATAACTTGCTGATACTTGTTAACCTCTGCTATCTCTGAAAAAACAAAAAACAAAAAAAATCGTGCTTTTTTCCCACTTTTCTGAGATTTAAAAAAGTTCAGTTACAGGCTTGCTGTTCTTGAACTGTTTGTAAGTTTCTGTGAGGACATTTTTTGCTTGGGCTAAAGGAAAGTCTCTCTGTTGATCAGTGGCAGTGAAAAACATTGAGCAGCCTGCCTGCCCCTGTGGGAGTGGTTACTGACTTGAAACTGTAGTTTTATTGGCCATTCTGGGTCAATTCCAAAACTCCTTCATCTTCCTCTCTTAAAACCCTCTTTTGCGCGTTTTTGCGCGTTTTTGAGCATAGCGCAACAACAGGCAGCACCGCCTAATTGGGTTTAAACTATTCCTGGCTCCACAAAGTCTGCTCTTCACTTTTTCCCTTAGAACTGCTCTATCTCTTAATTTAAACACCATATTCTCATGCTAAGGCCCTTCACTGGTCCAATTAAGTAATCCTACAAGTTAGCACTATTAAACCATAAGCACTACTTACTCTTATACTCTCTACGATTACCCTGTCCTCTATTGGTCCATCTTAAATTCAGTTTCCCTATTACTCTAGCATGTCCAAAGGTCAGTCAATGGTTTCCTCTCCAGTCCAACTGGTGAATCTGGGAATTTTGAGGCAATGTTACAACTGTCTCATGTACACGGACAACCCTCTCCTCCTCCAAACAGGTTCAAATATATGTGAGAGATGCAACTATTTAGCCAAACTGGAGGCTGAGCTCTCTCATCTCAAAACTGGTGTAACCAGTCAGGAGGAGAAGGTAACCTCACACAACACAATTCCAGTATCACATAGTCCCACCACATCAGCGAACCAAACACATAAATACACAAAAACATACTCTGAGGCTCTAAATAAAAATCTACCTAAGCAACAGAGACCTCCAAAGCTGACATCCAAGCAAACGCTACCTCAAAACAAAACACACACAACACATAACCCACAAAGTCAGTGTGCCAAGCAGCCACAGCCCTTAAGGCTGAATAACACACCTGATACTCTTGTTATAGGTGACTCTATTGTCAGACACACTGACGTCCCGCTCACCAGGCTGAATAAAGAGAAGGTCACAGTGAGCTGCCTGTCGGGTGCTAGGATCCGACACATAACGCAAGCACTCAGGTCACTCCAAAGCAAATACAAATATGACTCAGTCATTGTACATGCTGGTGTGAATGACCTGAGACGTACCTCCCTGGACTACATGAAAAGAGACATAGAGGAGCTCTCTGATCATGTAGCCCAGGCTGGTATGACCCTGACCTTGAGCAGCATCTTACCCTCACCTAGAATGATGCCACAGTACAAAGACAAAATGATCGATTTTAACAATTGGCTAAAATGTTGGTGTCATTCAAAGGGGATCCAGTGTCTGTCAGCCTGGGATGACAATGCTCGACAGGCCACATTGCTTCGCTAGGGACGGCTTGCACCTGTCACCACTGGGCTTTCGGATATTGGCAAGGGCTCTTGCCACCCCCATAGTGCCTTTTTTAGGCAAGGCTCAAAAGTCAAACCCACCCCCATAGACAGCTCAAGGAACAAGAAACTAAGGGTAATGCTGCTAAACGCCAGAAGTCTTAACCTCAAGATGCATGCACTCGAAGCTCTCCTCAGTATGGAGAACATCGATATCTGTGCAGTGACAGAAACCTGGTTCAAGGCTCCAGAGAGCACCCCAGCACTACCAGGCTATACCTCATATCATGCTTTTCGGCCCCAAAACCCGGACCGAACCACAAAAGGAGGGGTGTTTCCATATTTATCAAGGATATCCACACCTCCAGGTTAGTGGCATTGCACGAGTATCGGAGACCATCCATGTGCAACTAACAGTGGGCAAGACTGCTTTTCAGTTTATAGCATCCTACAGACCACCCTCTCAAAGTCAGGAATCCCATTCGGCTTTCCTGAAAACATTGGAGAACATGAAGATCTCTCCAAACACCATTATATTGGGTGACTTCAACTACCCAAACATTGACTGGAAGCACTACTCAAGCCCCAGCACCTTAGCCCAAAGATTCCTGGAAATTATAAACACAAATGCTATGGAACAACTAGTCACCACTCCCACAAGAGGGGACAACATACTAGACCTGATCATTACCAACATGGGGACTCTATGCTCCACACCAGAAGTATATCCCTCATTGGTAAGATCAGACCATAAATTAATTTCACTGGATGTCCACATCCCGACCCCACCCCAGCCCAGAAAACCACAGTGAAAAACTTCTCAAAGCGAACTTCTCACTTCTCAAAACCGAAGTGGAATCCTTCAAGGCCCCAGGGCCAGTGGAAACTACAGCCCAAACTGCAGAATCCTATATAAATGCATTCTACGGACATCTCCAGGAATGCATGGATCATGCTATCCCAAACAAAACCAAGACCCAATCATCCAAAGTCAGGCGTCCAGTCTGGTGGACCCCTGCCATAAATAAACTGTACAACAGAAGGAGGAAGCTACTACATGATAGAGCAAAATCCCTAATAGGGAAGGCATCTCTGATCACTACTAGCAAAAAATTACGATCCCTCATAAAATCCTCCAAGGCCAGCTTCGAGAGAAAGATTGCACAGGACAACAAAGACAATCATAAGGCTTTTTTCAGTTATGTTAGAAACCTGGGATGCAACTCCCAGACTTATTCTGAGTTGATTCTAAATGACAAAAAATACACTGAACCCACAGACATCACCAATATCCTGGCAGACAGGTTCAGTGCAAACTTCTCCACCCCCCCCCCAAAAGAGCAAGTATCTATCCCGGCAGAGGGCTGCCTCCCAAACATCTCAGATGCTCAGGTGAAGGCTGCCCTCTCCAAAGCAAAAAACACTGCTTCCATGGGACCAGATGGCGTCCCAGGTTGCGTCCTACATGAACTACAAGAGGAACTAATCCCTCAAATAAAACAGCTATACAATCTCAGCCTCACTACAGGATATGTGCCCACAGAATGGCGTACAGCAACAGTGGTCCCACTCCACAAAGGTGGAGCCTCTACGGACCCTGGAAACTATCGCCCCATAAGCCTGACTAGCTTAGTCTGCAAGGCTATGGAGAGGATCATCATGGAGCTCATAAGCAAAGACATTGGGGACCTACAGACACTAGATCCTACCCAGTTCGGCTTTGTCAAGGGCAGATCCTGCCTTTTGAACCTGGCTGACTTCTTTGAAACAGTCACCAAAGCCATAGATGAAGGGAAGGTAGTCCACACAGCCTATCTGGACCTTGCAAAGGCATTTGACACAATACCCCACTCGGGCATCATAGATAAGCTATCCAGCTTAAATATAAACCCCTATGTCACAAGATGGGTCACAAACTGGCTCAAAGACAGAACCCACAGAGTGAGAGTTGCTGGAGCCATGTCAGACTCGAAACCGGTCACAAGTGGCATCCCACAGGGATCTGTCCTGGGACCACTCTTGTTCGGTATATACTTTTCCGAGGTACAGGCAAACGTGGGAGGACTATGGCTCACCAAGTTCGCAGACGACTGCAAACTGGGCGCCATAATCAACTCTCCAGCTGACACAAACATCCTTCAAAAAGGTCTCACAGAGACAGATAACTGGTGCCAGCGCCATGGTTTAAAGCTAAATGCCAAAATGTATAGTCATACCCTTTGGCAAAAACAATGTGCCCACAAATTACCACATAGGTGGAAACCCATTAAGTACAGAGAAAGTTATTAGGGACCTGGGGACCCAAGTTGATAGCAATCTCTCCTTTGAAAACCACATTGCCAAAGTGGTTAGAAAGACCTTCTACATAGCCCACCTCATCACGAAGGGTTTCACATCTAGATCAAGAGAGGTAATCGTGCCCCTTTATTCATCCCTCATCAGGCCCATCATAGAATACAATGCCCCTTTTGGGATGTACCTTACCCGACACCTACAGAAATTAGAAAGACCCCAAACGTATCTCACCAAGAGGATCAAGGGTCTCAAACAGATGCCATATGCTGCTCGGTTAAAAAAACTCCAGCTCTACTCAGTTGCATACCGCCTACTTTGAGGCGATCTATGCCTGACATACAAGGCTATGTCAAATCCAGAATTAATGGACATGCTCCACCTCAGTAAATCTAAATCCCTTAGAGCCACACGCTCGAGGGACTTGAACCTCAGCACAGAAATAAATAGAACTTGCTGGAGGGACAGGTTCATAACCCAGAGGCTCCCTTCGCTCTGGAATAGAATTCCAGTTCATGTGAGGCAGAGCACCTCACTGAATCTCTTCAAGAAGAATCTTGATAAGTGGATGGGGGATCGTAGGTTTGTCCCAGGGATTACTCCCATGTCACTATTAGACAGAGGCACAGTAAACTAAACCTTAAAAAGGGCACAGTATACTCAAATCAAGGGGTGGCGTAAGCCATACAGAATCGGGCTAGGCTTATAATTGCTCCAGGGCAGATAGCCTAGTATGAACCTATGAACCTATGAACCTAGGATCATGTAATAATCTTGGAATTTATTTAAGATAGGGTATAGTGAGGCAAAAAAGATGTGTTGGTTTTTACAAGGGGCATAAACATTAAGGATGAGAAGAGGTTTCGGAAGATTTAGGGTTAGAATAGTTGCATAGCACCATCTCCCCTCTTTGTCCACTTGAGTTTCTAAAATTTTATCTTGAAACTGGTTTTTAATTATTATAGCTACCCCTGCATTATTAGTTTTGCCTTCAGAAGCTATTATATCTCTAATCCATTTTTTCTCTTTAATCTCTGACCATTGTTCAAGTGTTAAGTGAGTTTCCTGGGTCAATACGAAGTTCAATTTTGCTTTCAGAATGAGGTGTAAGAAAAGTTTTATTTTCTTCTTATTCTGGAGCCCTTTGATATTCCATGAGTCAAATTCCCACATTCACATAATTGGGTTGTTTGTGTACTAACTCTAGCATGATTGTTTGTGTTGTTGGTTTCTGTTCAAGTATTGATAAGATAAAATAAAGAAAGCATCCTTTTATTCCCATCCCCACCCAGTGCCTAACCACCATCCATTTGGACCAGGAATAGAGCAGGGAGTAGATCTTTATTAGTTTTAGAGATTTGTAGTATAGTATAATAATTATGAAATGGGTTATCATATTTAGGTAAGTAATGAAAGTTAGCATCCCTGCGAAGATTTTTTCTATATATACAAAGCTTAACAAACTAATTCCCTAAAAAGCACCACAAAAGTATCCCTAATCTCCTCAATGTTTTTTATCTGTCTAACAGAATATTCAAAGTGTACCTTCTATGTGATTATCAATAGTTAAGAGGTGAGATTTGAAAATGTCTATTAGAACCATTAAATTAAATGCAGTCCCTCATTTTTTTAGCATGAAGCCTGTTTGGAGGCTGTGGTTAAATAGTAATTCCAGTGGACCTGATAAATTCTTGTTTCATGCTGTTAGGAGGCATCCTGGGATATTATTGGGACCCATCAATGCAGTGTTCTTGGCCAGGGAGAGTACCTTGAAAACTTGCTTTCTAGTGAATCATGTACAGCCAGTTTCACAGATACACCAAAGCCAATCCTTGTTTGCATTAGAATCGTTTATGTCTGCAAGCATGAACATCAGCTGTGAGGGATAGATTTAGGGCACAAAATCCCTTCAAAACTGCCTGGTGAGGTGGAATGAATGGGTGATCACACTTTAGGATAGATGGTTTGCATGTATAAGGACTAGAAACAGACATTAAAAAAATGTGGATGAAAAAGACCTATAATGTCCTAAGCTAATCTGCATGCTATTGTTATCTCACATACAGCTATTCTACCCTTGCTCCATGACTTCTCTACTTGTGAACTATCACTTACCTATCAGCCGTATAGGAACCCCTTGAGTACTTTCAACAAACATTTCAAACTTTATTAAAGGGACATTTTCTTCTGGATTAAAGACAACTTTCTTTTACCCAAAGCATTGGTTATCCACTCCAGTGCTGATTCCCCTTCTTCTTCCAAATATTGTAAGCAACAAATACAAGGGAGCCATTGGAACTACAAAAAGAAAGATTCCTAAAATCATGCTAATCTCAAGTTTTGTCAAATATAAAAAAATGTTCTGTAAAAAAAAAAGGAGAAAAAAATAGGCACACCATACCACCTAAAGGACTACATTACCATCTCTACTGGGTGGGGCGTAGTAATACTATTTCAGGCTAAACTCTAAGTCTAGAGAAAGAGATTTGTGGCACACTGCCTTGTTGCTTTCTTTAGCAGTTACCTTGTTCAAAACAGATTGCTACTCATATAAAAAGCAGGTGGTAAACCTTTTCTTGAACTCAAAACTATTTGCTCTCTATTCTCCTGTATGCCTCATGAATTTGGCTAATTGACAGCAAGCCATACTTGATCAATCATATAATAGGATTGCAGAGTTTGCAGTTAACAGCTTAAACCAAGCACATCACTATGTTACACTTCAAAATGGACTTATCATTTTATTTCAAATCTGTTTCAGTTTCACACAAGTATGAAGCAGACATCCTATAGTAAAGTATCCATTTGCTTTACATAAATACATATCAGTCCTGCAAATCTAGAATAACCACTGTTCAAGGGCAGGATGGACAATCTGCTATGCACAGCAATTATAGTCACTTTGTTGATTATGTGCACCTCAGATGTTTGACTGTAATAATAAGCAAAAAATGATAACGGCTATTGTTGTTTTAAACACACAGTAGCCAGATACAGTTTAAGTATTCAAAACATAGTTCTCAACTTCTTACCACAAAAATCAGGAACAAAGTATAAAATAATGTTTGGTGGACAAAGGCACAAAATCAGAGATAGATTATAAATACTGCTGTTATATATTTAAAGAGTTGCAAGGACTGTAGGTTTTATATTAGCCTACATTTTCTGAAGGATTTGGCATCTAACTTTCAAATGTCCATCATTATTTTTTGACTGCAGGGCAATAAAAAATATGAGGTAAAACCAGGAACATTCCACAAAATCATGGACTGTTTCCAACTTGTTTCAAAGTAAAACTTTTGACTTTCCTTCTTTAAAATGTGAAACACTAAATCTCATGATGGGAAACAAAAAGACAAAATGTGGAACATTTCTTAACATCTTTAACTGGAAAGTTCCCAGCATTAGTGAAAACTGTCAACTCATGCTTACAAAATGTTCAGTGACTTAATATGATCTAACATTATTTGCTATGGATATATGTTAAAATCTGACAAAAATGCATGTGTAAAAGCCCATTTCAATACAGAGCAGCACAAACATGGAATGCTTCAATTCAGAATAAGGAATATTCATTATAATCTGGCACAGTTGAGAGGTACCCATCACACAAGTGCAGGTTAGACCAAACCATCACCTGTCCATAATATCAGGTTGCATTCCAGGAAAAAAATAAAATAAAAAATGAACAATGTACCTGCAATAATTTAGATCATCATGCTGTGAACTGATGATAAGATATGCTTGTCTGGTGTGATTAAAAAAATTATCTGCTAATAAACAAATAGTGCTGAGTGATGTGTACCTTGGCTGATCACAATGCTTCTATTTTCCTGCTTCTGTTTGTGTTTCCTCTGCTATTTTATTCATGCCAGCATTTAAAATGCACAGTCTTTCAACTTGCTCCCACCCATGATCTATAAACTGAGCCGTCATTGTTTATGTAGATCATGGTTAGGACTGAGCCATAAGTCCAGAAATTACAATGTTTTGCTTGGATTCCTATCATAAGATTGATCAGACAAATGACTGATCCTTAAAATACAGATCCTCAAACAGTGAAATACCTAAGAAAAAAATTTTAATCAGCATGTTTTATGCAGAGAGGCAATCCCTATAACTCTGAGGTTGCACTATAATGGGGAAGGGTCAAACTCTCACTCCTCACTCTACCACAACTCAAACAAAAAGCTAGCAGTAGTTTTAGAAACTCTGACATTTCAAATGAAAATGCCAATAGCAAATAGGCTTGACATTCTGATCATTTGATATAAAGAATGGAACCTCTTTATTTACACTGTAAGAAGGTACTACAGCAGCAGGAAAGAAAGAAAGAAAGAAAGAAAGAAAGAAAGAAAGAAAGAAAGAAAGAAAGAAAGAAAGAAAGAAAGAAAGAAAGAAAGAAATGCCCCTGGCCAAATTTTGCTTTTGGCAGCTGTCTAGGTTAGCTGTGTATAAGCCTAACCATGCTGGGCCTTGTAACACTGTATTAACAATCTTGTGTGGCTTTTCATAATAGATCATTTAGTCTACCTCCATTTCTTATTTGCTTTTTCTTTAATCTACCCTTCCACAACACTCTCTTTTTTATCTGAAACTTACTAGAAGCTGTACAAGATGATCATCTGAATATCCTAGAAATTAAACTCAGTGATCAATCTCTCTTTCAGGGTCAGTGATTGACTAAATCATAATGCATAATATCAGCAAGGTGTAATATAGCATAATGCATCATGCAATAAGATACTAGTCTCATGTGCCTTACTTTCCAGTTTTATGAGGATAGCCATGAAACACAAATCACAGCACTATCTCAGTTCCAGACTCCACCCCGGAAAACTTTAAATGCAATTAGTCGAAAATATGTAGTAAATCCAAAACTCATGTATCTTGGAGTACTCCCCCTTCTACTAGGAACAGTGATCTCAGAGTTAGTCTATATACATAGCAAGTTGGGGGGGCATACACTGGGGACTGGACCCTGCAAAAACATTTAAAATTCTGATAGGTTGCCCTGAGACATTGTGCATAACTGTTTATTTGATGCATTATGTTTTATTTATCAATCATCATTATACTATGCATTGTAAAAATAAATGAGGTGTTTAAGTTAGTATGCTTTTTTGGACTACTATTGTATCAAGGGAATTATTTATATGTTAACTTCTAAATATGTCCATTAAAAAGGTAAACATTTTGCCTCAGCAAAGCTGACATATTATTGTGCATTGTGTGTGATGAATGTTTAGAAGATAAGACATTTTTTTCCAGTAAATCATCCCACTAACCTTTTGTATTTAGCAGGTGCTTAGCAATATCAATTTTCTTTAACAATTTCACAGGAGAGAAAGACAGCCTAATGAGTTTTTTTGCATTGTGCTGCAGTCTGTCTTGAATCTAAAGCTATGCCTTATGTTGCAAATCTAATGTGTGCAAGTGTGATGCAGCTAATGACAAAGTGTAGTTATTCTTAGAGAAAAGACTTTAATTAATGAGTTGATTCCTGGTAGTCAGGAATGATTAATGAAACCCTGACTACTTGTGCTGCTTGTATATCCATAAAGTTAAAAATACACTTCAGAAAAGCCCTTAAACATCAAAGAACTGGGTTTAGTCATACAGTGCATTGATCTAAGCAAGTTATTTGACCTCTAATATTTTCAGGTAAATCCTCAAAATGAGCATGTGCGCCAAGTTAGCTTTTTTTGTTGCCCAAATCTTTCATAAATAAACCACCTCAAAGACTTACCTTGCATCTGTCATTATGGTAATTGTACAGAATATTATGTTAAAACTTTAAACCTCCTTTAAAGTAGCCTAAAGCCATGTGGAAGGGAAGTGCTATTGAAACAGAAGAGCTAGCACAATGTTTAACCAATGATCTCCAATGAAAAACGTAATGTTCAGACATATACAAACAACTTAACCTAATATTCCAGAATGTGATGTATACTATATTAATGTGCTATTATGGTTTGTATGTGGACGTGTGTGCACACCGCTCGTGTGTGTGTGTGTGTGTGTGTGTGTGTGTGTGTGTGTGTGTGTGTGTGTGTGTGTGTGTGTGTGTGTGCAGAAATGAAAAGTAACTCAGCATCAAAGACGGCATATATGAGGGGAAAATTGCAGAAGATTGATAGGTACAGTATGTCAAACCAGCTATGATGTCCAGCACCAGTTAACAAGCATGTGCTGGAAAGTTTTAGTCAATGAAATCTTATGTATGCCTTTAAAAGTAGGGTGGATTTTTTTACTGGTAAAGTCTCGGAAGCATTCTCATTCAGGCTTTTTAGTCAGCTGGATTTCCTATGTACACATCTGGGAATGAGATAAAAGTAACCATTTACTTTGATTCAGCTAATAGGCAGTAAAATGTCTTTCAATTTTTATTGGAAAATACTGTGTTGTAGCCTTTCTGAGAGGACAACCATGGATAATGCCTGATTAAGACTCCTCAAATAATGTCTCATTTCACTAAAATTCTTTTTTGGTGCAGTGTTGATGGATATGGCACTAGCTGTTCCAGATGGTGCTCTCTCTAGTTCTCATAGATAGACTGATAGATAGATAGATAGATAGATAGATAGATAGATAGATAGATAGATAGACAGATAGATAGATAGCAGCATAGTGACCCCTAGTGACTGCTGTTTGTGGTACTATGGTGGTTGGGCATTGTGAAAGGAGGATTCCACACCAATGACTTCAATGGTGGAAGTCATGCGGAGACTGGAAGACCAGGATGTGAGTTAGAGAAACACAAAGGCTGCGGCCTGTTAAGAAAGGTGAATTAACTGGAGATAAAAGGCAGATCCTGAAGGAAAAGTCTAAGAGTCTGTCAGGGAGCTAGACTGAGAGGGAGAGATAAGTAAAGCTTATTGTTTTCTTTTACAATTGTAGTCCATTTGAGCTTTATGGAAACTTGTAGCATATATTAAAGGAAGAGTTTTCCTTCACTGGGAAGAAATAAGCCAGAAAGGCTGAGATAGAATGGTAAAATGGTGAATGAAGGTTTGACTGTGTTCTCAATGTGTTAACAACTGACATGACTACAGAAATGTAAATGAAGCTGGTAATACATATGTTGAATATTGGAAAGAAGGATGAGCAAAACAAATTCTAGCAATGATTAATTTAAATTATTGGTTTCTCTCTTCTTACTTGATAAAAGGTAGAAACAACATACATAAAGTAACTTTAAGGACTATAAGCAGAACATGTACCTGGAAGCATAGAATAATCATGTAACTGCTAAATGGCATGTCCATTTCCTATGAAGGTAGTGTTTCAACATGGGCATAAATGCATACTTGAAAGAAATTTGCAACAGTGCAACTGAAAATCCTTTGTAGAGCTTGCCAGGGTGACGTGATACAACTCTAATAACTTTGTTATAACTTTGCTCTGGTTTATGAAGTAGCGGAAACTGAAGGTTAGTGAAATATTTAAATAGCAGGGATAAAATAGAAGGAAATAAATGGATGAAGTACATAACTGAGAAGTGGATGTACAAAACCCTAACCCTGTGAAGACTTCTAAGCTTTTAATTTGTTCAGGTTAGTACTTCACTGATATGTTTATCAAACTTCAGCTGATTATCCATGGTCAGTCCAGGAAGTTTGGCAGAGCTACTTAATTTAATCATTTAATTGCCCCTGGAATATATAGATTTTTTTTTTCTTTTTGCTTTGGCAATAGCATTAAGCAGTAGGAAGACCGTTCTTGTTCTTAATTCTACGAGATAAAACATATGGCTTTGTTTTTGTTAATGTAGACATACTGTCCAAAATAACATAGCAAAGACTGTATGGAGATGAATTTACAATTTGGATTATAACTGATAATAGTGAGAGTGCTACCTGCATGGAGAATGATAGATTCATCAACCTAGTAAGCTATTCTGGCTGGCACTACCATGCTTCCCAATCCCATTAATGAATACAAGGAATATTCAAGGCTAATTGCTGGTCCCTGCTGAATACATTGGATTACTGTTGGGGAAGCAGATCACATCACCTCATCCAGGAAATCAAGCCCAACACTCAAGGTAACTAATAAGTTGTCAGTGTACAATGATGGAAAGCCCATATGAGGCTAGAAGTTACAGAAGATGATGATGGTTGACAGCGCTGGATGCCTTAGAAAAGTCTAAGAAGAGTCATGTGGCAACCTTGGTGCACTTTAGATATATGTGGAGATACTCAGTGACATCAGTCAGAGCTGTGTCTCCCAAGGACCAGATGTAAATCCATGCTGTGTTGGTAAGAGACAACTATTAAAGTGATTTTCCAGGAGCACAGCATTTATGCATTATTCTAGAACTACTGAGAAGAGGGATGGAATGGAAACAGGGTGGCTGCTTTTTTTTTTTTGTTTCTTTTGTTTTTGTTTACTGCAAAGCTGTCTTACATCAGCCATGTCCTGGAGCTCCTGATTGATCTTCCATTCTGATGTCCTTGACAACTCACCAACTTATCCCTCAAGGACTTGGGTTCTGCATGTTGAGAAATTATTTGTGTACATGCCCCAGGAATAAGCAGAGAAGAGAGCAGGATCATCTTGTACGTTGCTATCCTGTTGGCTGAAACTTGCAAGAGCTGTACACAGCACAAACTGTAGGACTAGAGTCCATTATCTCCACTAAGGACTATTAGTCCTGATCAGAAATAAAAGCCTTTTCCTGCTCTGCAGGAAAAAATAACTGTTAGAAACGCCACTCGATCCATTCTTCCCTGTAGCCAACAGTGCAAGCAATGAGTTCATTAACAGAACGCAGTAACCTGAGTCAGACTATAGGCTCTTTCCTCCACACTACAGAGGGGGCATAATTGTTCAGGGCAGTGATATACTGTGGAGGTACTGCAAAGGAGTCTTTCCAAATTGAAGACTACTTTTCCTGTATGCCAGAGCACTGACTTAGTCATTTTTATTTTTATAAATTTTTATTTATTTGTTTATTCATTCCTTGTTAGGCATGAAGCCTCTTTTATAGGGATACCTGAGGTGATACCCATAGTGATTAGAATACATTTTGGTAGGGAACCAGGGAAATTCCACTACTCTTTTTGGTAAGTGCCATTGGTCTTTTTCATCCATTATTAATAATGCTTCCTGATCCTGTTCAAGAAAAATTCTTAAGAATGGAAATATATTTTACAGCCACTTGAGCAACAACCAGTTCAGAGAGTGGACCTCAGCTGAATGTTTCATCTGAAAGACAGAGCACATAGGAGTGTAAACCTCACACCCAACCCTTTAAGCTGCACTGCAGTATCAGTATTGGTAAATGAATTCAAACACTAGGAGGTAAATTGGTAAATTGTAAATACATGCACAATCAGCTTCAATTGACATAAGAGTTTATGAGCAATTTATGTTAGAATAGTATGTAATGTGAAAAGAGATGGGTACTAACAATAAAATACTGACTTGTTGACAGATATTAGAAGTAATTTGCTGAACTTGCTCTCTAAAGTGGGATCCAGACTGGAAGGAAGTATAGGCATATTTAGGAACGGAGTATGGTCAGTATTCAGGAAGTGGTTGCATAGCTGAACAATATACGTGTGTGTGTGTGTGTGTGTGTGTGTGTGTGTGTGTGTGTGTGTGTGTGTGTGTGTGTGTGTGTGTGTGTGTATATATATATATATATATGTATATATATATATATATATATATATATATATATATATATATATATATATATACACACACACACATGCACATAGCTATATATATATCTATATATATATATATATATATATATATATATATATATATATATATATATGTATATAGGTCTAGGACTATTCACTGAAACACATTTCACTGAAAGTTATATATGGACTTTTCCCCCACTGTTAGGTGACCCTGGAGTTAGTATATATAGTTAGGGGGTGTGTGGGGGCACCACCCTCCACATCAGGGGGTGTGGAGGGCATAGCCCCCCAGATATTTTGGATATATATTAAGTTCAGAAAACAGTAGTTTCTTGGAATTGCAAGTAAACATGTATAGAGTTCAAAATATTTAAAATAGGTGGTGGACTTTGCCCCCCACACCCCCCAATGTGGGGGGTGGTGTCCCCCGCACCCCCTTACTATAGATATATATATATCTATATATATATATATATATATATATATATATATATATATATATATATACATATACATACTAACTCCAGGGTCGCACAACAGTGGGGAAAAGGCCATATATAAATTTCAGTAAAATGTGTTTTCAGTGAATTGATCTTTCAGTGAATTGTGCACAGTCAAATGTGTTTCAGTGAAATGTGCTTTCAGTGACTAGTCCTAGACCCATATATCTATCTATATATATATATATATATATATATATATATATATATATATATATATATATGTATGTATATATATATATATATATATATATATATATATATATATATATGTATATATATGGTTCCCCTTCACAAGATCGAATGAATGGAAGCTCGAAACCCATAAGCTCGAGCCCAGACTCTCCGTTTTGCAAGGGGCAAGGTCCCCCTGTATCCTCGCAGCTAAATCTAAATGCTCCGTGACCACACTATAGCAGAGGATAGGGAAATCTTCTGGTTTGCGCTTACGCATATAGCGCAAACCAGAAGATTTCCCTGTCCCCGCTGTAGTGCGATCTCGGAGTAGGAATATTTAAGTAGGGGGGTGTGGGGGTGCAGAGAGGCAAAGCCCCCGTGCAAAAACATTAGAAAGGTGTCTGTTTTTTTTTTTTTTTCAGTTCTCCTTACCACTTTCGAGGTTTTGTATATTCGAGATTCAGGTTTCGGGCTTATGAATTTCGAGTTTACAGAACTTCGGTCATGTGAAGGGGAACGATATATATATATATATATATATATATATATATATATATATATATCTTTAGGTTATTAGGGGGGTCTGTGTTAGGGCACTGACTTGTTAAAACATTGATGATCATAACATTGAACCCATATTACTGAAGCACCAGGAAATCAAATTGGCAGATGCTGTTTATCACTGTTTATTGGATGACGCAGTGGTGCAGTGGTAGCATTGTCACCTTGCAGCAAGATGTTCTCCAGTAAGATTCTCAGTTGGAGTGCCTTCTGTGCAGAGTCTGAATGTCCTCCCTGTATTTGTGTGGGTTTCCTTCGGGTGCTCCGGCTTCCTCTTATGTGACAAAGACATGTGCCTGGAGCGTTTCTCCCCGGGCATCTTCTGAAAATTGGCTCCACTTCAAGTCAAACTTTCCCAGTTAACAAATGTTAAATAAATAAATAAATAAAATCTCACTCACACACACACACACACACACACACACACACACACACACACACACACACACACACATATAAAATCACACACACACACACACACACACACACACACACACACACACACACACACACACACACACACACACACACACACACACAGCCAGACAGACAAACAGATAGATAGATAGATAGATAGATAGATAGATAAATAGATAGATAGATAGATAGATAGATAGATAGATAGATAGATAGATAGATAGATAGATATAGATATTAGATATATAGAAACAATCCCACCTGTAGACATGTATATATATATATATATATATATATATATATATAGAGAGAGAGAGAGAGAGAGAGATAGATAGATAGATAGATATCTTTATGGGTGTGTGTCTGTGGCAAATGGCCCACAGATGGCCAATGCATGACATCACTGGCTTTATTTTTTAGAATAATCTTGACTGTGCATGTAGTTCTAATTATTTACTTTCAATGTGGATCCTCTCTTTGGAGGGGTGTTCAGAAAGCTATAACTGAAATATTATATACTGCCTTTTTAGTAGCAGCAATGGAGGCTAATTTATGAAGTGTGTGACATTATGGAAACGTGCAAGAATAAATGTCTTTGCAGTTCTTAAAGGGAAGAACAAAAAATTGTGTTTTGTGACTCATATTATGACACCAGAATGCAAAAATGAGAAGATATCTGTTGAAAGTGTCCTCTGTAGTATTCCCAGGAGCAGACAATTGATTACATCTAATATACAGTCAAAACACAGAGACTATCAGTTCTGGAAGCTAACAAAATATGAAGAACCATACCAGAACTATGTGATGATGAGTGCCTATATTCATCCTTTGACAAAGTTTCATAGGTAAGCAGTAGGCTAGCTGCTCTTTCAGGATATTTTACGCCTCACCAATTTATCTTTTTGTGCTTAAAATTGCCTGTCCCATTTGGTTATAGATTGGTCTTACCCATCCCGTGATTAATAATTATATATTACCCCTAAAAAGAAAAATTGGGATCATAGCATAGATAATTAGAGGGGACTCGTGCATGGGATAAAGCATTTTGGAGCTGCATCTGTCCATTAGCAGTCCTGGGGTACATTTTTTTCCCCATGCATAGATGTAAGTTGCAGTTGAAAATGGACAGGGATGAACTTTGTTTTATGTGGATGGGGAGTCTGTTCCATAGCAATGGTATCTTCTGCAAACATGTCTGTGTCTGCAAATAATTCTGTTGATGTTGCTGTAGAGGTTTAGATCCTTAGACCAAGTATTTCTGATGTCATTTTCAGTAAATCCTTTGGTAATGGACTGGGGGATGCTTTGCATGCCAGACACAGGTCATCCCTTACCAGTCTGTATGATACCTAGTATAGTGACAGGGCTTTCAGTCAGTCCATATAGAACATGTCTTTTAGGACTTGTATCCTTTTACTAAGGCATCTCTGTGGGTGTTCCAGTTGTTGCATATGTCTGAACAGAAACATGTCAAAGGGGGCATTACATTCAATGACTGGTCTAATGAGAGCGGAAGAAAAGGGGACAATGGCATCTCTAGATCTAGACACAATTCATTTGTTTACAAGCTGTACAGTATAGAAGGACATTCTTACAACAATAGACACGTTCCCCAAAAGTTCCCAAATCCTGAACAACTGGGTCAACTCTTAGCAGTGTATTGTCAATGTGGTAATTATCTGGGGTAGATGACTTCCCAAAGGATACCATAATGCTTTTTTTTTTTTTGGTATTTGGTTTCAGATCATGATTCTCACACCAGTTATTTATTTCAGATAAATCTTCCTGCAGGATGGCTAAGAGAATGGGTTGTCAGTAAAATTGTTGTGTTTTACTTATTTTTTATTACTGCAGTATTATTATTTTTTATATTTGTGATGTAAAATAGTTCCTCCGCCTAGTGTTTCAAACTTGCTGTTGTATATGTATTAGAAAAGGTATTTTACATCCAAAATATAAGATTTTCAAAAAATGTCCAGATATTTACTTATTTTTTTTTTTTGGTCCCTTACTCATCAAATTTATGGTTTATTGGTAATCATTTGGGGATAGAAATCAATAAATAATGACATACATTTGAGTTTGTATTAGCATTTCCTTCAGAAAATGCATGCTAAAACAAATTTTATTCTAGTAACTTTCTAATTTTATATCAGCAACATTTAAATCTGTTCCTATTTTTCAGTCTTTGTTCTCCCCATACTTCTTAACATCTAAGCTCAAGAAATCTGGAAAAATTACAAAATAATGGGGGACAAAGATCTAAAATTAGGGATAGATTTTCAAAATTGATCTTATAAACTTAGAAAGTTGCTGAATACCACAATTTGTTTTGGCATGCATTTTCTAAAGGATAAGAGGCCTAAAACTCAAATGTATGTCACCAGTTAGCGATGTTAATCTTGTATGCTTTACAAGAAAACCACAAATTTTCAGAGGAACACTCAGATAAATAGAAGGCAAAATTCTGAACATTTTGTAAAAATTTGGACAGCTGAGAGATATGTACCCCATTTACTTTAGGCTTTATCTAGATTTCTTGAGCTAAGAGATTGAGAGTTATGCATACATCTTAACTGCTGCTGCTGCTACTGGTCAATAATTATCACTCTGTCTCACACACACACACACACACACACACACACACACACACACACACACACACACACACACACACACACACACACTTTCATTTCTTTCTTTTTTTAAATGTTTCTTTTAATTTTACACTCACTAAACATAGAAGGTGCTGCTTTACAAGTGTAAAATAATGGTGACCATTCAGCTTCCTTGCTGTCCGTGCTTCATGACACCTTAATACGCTGCCGTGAAGTGGAGAACTCATTTTTCAATGGTCATTACCTGTACATTAACACCCTGCTGGTGAACATTCATTCTCCAATCAGGGCGCTGACCTATTCTCAAAAAAATGAATAAATTAGATGCTTCTTTGCTACAGAGAAGAAAGCAATGATTAACTTTAAGAATGGGTTCTGTTTCTAGAAACAGAAGGGAAAATGAGAAGGTCTTGCTAGTGATGCAATAGGGTTTAGTGAAAGTAAAGCAGGAGATGGCAGAAAACTAAGGATTCTAGGCTGAGCAATACAACGGGCCAACATAGATACTTCTTACTGGAGTGAGCGAGCATCATAACAAATTAAGCATCTTAAAATCTGAACATTTATTTCAAAGAAAAATCACTGCTGAAATTAAGTATAGTGTAAGTTAGGCCTTATTTAGCACGTCTATGCTTTATATTAGAAGATAATACATCCCAAATGATAATTATTTAATTCTAATCATTTTCTCAATGCTATTTACCCAGTGTCCTATCTACATGCTAGCAAGATATTTTAAAATGCAGTTAAGAGAATTGAAATAATTGAATTATGAGGCAAGACTTAAAAGTATAAACCTGTATTCAGTTTGTTACAGACTGTTGAGAGGTGAACTAATTCAAATGTATAATTATTTAAAGAATTAACTCTTAGAATGCACTTTGGCTTTTTTACTTTTGAATCATGGCAAAGAAACAAGGAATAACCAGTTAACTGTGGATTTACTCAATGTAAAAACAAAGGTGGGGAGGGAAATGTTTCTAGTTTTAGGTTGAATGAAGATAGAATTATCTTCCTATTAATGTAATATCAGCACTATATTAGATACCTTTAAAAATGTTTAGATTAGTGGTATGCAGATAAGGTGTTCTGGGGCTTATTTTCTCTTGTGGTCCATTTTAACATTGTAACATTGTAACCTTGTATGCCACGTTTGTCAACAATGATAGTTTATATCTAGATTGTATCATCTGCAATGTTTCTGCAAGGCACCCAGACAGCTACCATGACTCCCACATATGACACCTACATGACGTAATCAATAATTTGTGAGGGGGTGACTTTGCCAGGGGCATTCTATTGGTAATACCAGATATATCCTGGGGATCTGCTTGATAACACCCATCCAAAATCAACAATATGTGATATGCCTTGTCACATTCCTGGGTCACTGTGGAGAATGTTTTTGGGCTGTTAAAGTCATGCTATTGCTGTCTGGATGTATCTGGTGGTGTCCTGCATTATGGCCATGGCAAGTATTGCTAAGATATTCTCACGGTGCACAATGTTGCAGAACATGAAAAATAGGAAGCAGTTGCAACAGGAAGACTTGTTGCAGGATGAACATCTTATAGCAGTCTGTAATGGGTGAGCTGGATACGGAGTCAGTGGAGGACCGGCAACAAGGAGTGCATATGCTAGACAGAGGCAGGTATAATATGCCGGCACTGGCAAAGAGATAACAGGTTACACGTAGCTTCAGCCCACAATAAAGCATATACACTACAGTAAAAGTAATGCATACAAACTCCATATCAAATTGCTTACCCATGCATAGGCTGGCCACACTGTGCATCAGACATAGGCTACCAAGTAACAAATTAAAAAGGGCAGGGCACGTTTAAATTGTATGCATTGAAGGGGGTGGGAGCATAAGTGTGCAATGTCTTCCACAGGAATATGCGTGAGTGCTGTATAAAATGCAAATTTTGGAGTACACTGTGTTTGTGTGTGTGTGTGTGTGTGTGTGTGTGTGTGTGTGTGTGTGTGTGTGTATGTGTGTGTGTCTGTGTTTCTGTGCCTGACGTGGCTGATTTTACTGTAGAATGCTTTGGGAGGAGCTTCTGTTATTCATTTTCTGTGAGTATGAGGCACCTGGATCTGTAGTGATGTACATATGGGTATGCTGGGAGATAGCCTCAGTAGTAGTTGTTGCACTGTGGCTCAATTAAACAGAAAGGTTCAGGGCATGCATGGAAGATGAGCAGGCATCCTGTTTGTGTCCCCATTAATGGGAGTTGTGTCTTCCTGGAGTTTCATGGGTAGTGATTTGGCCCTGGCAAGATACAGGTGTGGTGTGCGACTGTGAGTGATCTTCATTACCAGAAGTGCCAGTGGTACAAGTACAATGACCTCATGGACACTCTATTTTGCCTGAATATACCCTCACACCTAATGTCACCGAGGAAGTGCTGACTCTGCATGACCATGACTTTGGTATTCCATATCCCTGATGCCAGCCTTCTGTACCGTGACCTCGGCCTTCCATGTCCCTGATGGCTATCTTCTTTAGAGGCAGAGATGGATTGGCTCTGGGATATGGCATGCAAGAATGTGCAGACCTGCCTTTTGCCATTAGGTGATCATTTTCATAGAAAATGTCACAGATATGAGACATGCACTTCTGTAGGTCATCCTGTACCCCATACAATACCAATATAGCATCTCTACAAAGGCTGTGATATTGCTAGACTACCTTCCATGATGGCCCTACAGATTCACTTGTTTGCACCCACTGATATAGCTAGGTCTAGGAGAGGGTGGTACCCATTTCATCTACATACAGCAATGCACACATCCACGTGGTCACCCCCACATTATGGAGTTTGTAGCAGACAATGATGGATATGACACAGTGCCCTAACTATGCGTATATACACTTACCTGTTCTTTGTGTGTGTTGTATCTGTCTTCAGTGGTATCCACAGGCACAGGCACAGAGGCTGTATCGGTGATCATGGCTGGGGACCTTATCTGCACATTCCATGTTTCTGAGGATGACACCATACTCCATGACCATACCAGCTGATCATTGTCAGAGTTAGATCTTTTTCCAAACATCAAGTGATGGAAGTTCCATGGTGTTGGAGCTAAATAGAGCATCACCTGTTAAAACATCAAAGCAAAAGACTTAATAAGAGTATAACTCAACATTTCTGTGCCACTCCCACTCTCAGTACAGAATGAGTAGGCACGGACAATAGTGGCAATAATGGGTAATATAACCTTAAGTTGTAGAGGCCTGATTGCAGCCTGTATCCTTGATGTGCTTAATGTACAGGAAGTGCATAATGTCAGTGTCATATTCAGTAATAAAAGGCAGAAACAGAATTGTGCATTTTGTAAACGAGGGAAACACTACACATTTGGGGCATCTCCAGTTGACACATGAGGGGCATGCTGCAGCTCTGCATCAAAATCTAGCACCCCATCATAGCAACATGATGACTCTGGTCCCCAATGTAGCGAGGCCAGACACTCTTCCATATCTGTCACTGATGGTCTGACCAGCGGGCTGCCTGTGCAAGGTGGATAGCACATTTTTCTGCATCACATATAATGTCAATGGCTCTACATCTGACCTGGTTGAAGGTACAGTCATGGCCACTAACAGCAACAACATCTGCTTGAATATCCTGCCAAATACAGTGACAATAGGGCCAATGAGCAGGCTCCTGCTTGACTTGCTGTTAGCTATGAAAATGGACGGCTTGCAGCAGCAACAACACTTCATTCTTCATATAGAAGAACTTGCTTTTCCTTTTAATGACATATTGCTGAGTGGAAAAAGAATAGATTGTGGGTATATGCCAGTAAGGAATGCTTCTCATATTAAACTACCTATAATGTAACACCCATTCTCTACACTCGATTAGGAATGGCAATATGTAGACATAGGAGCATGTTGTACAACCTTCCCCTACTAACAGACACTGAAATACCACCACCAACACCCACCAAAACACAATGCACAAACCTAACTCATGGAGGTAACCATATCTGTCACATGCACCACAGTTGTCAATTTCACATTACAGTGATGCATACATTCTGCACCATGCTCCCATCCATTTGTACACTCCTGTGTTATACCTGCTGTAGTCCTATTCCACAGAGACATAGCCAAACAACTATTACAATAATATGTAAACTGAAGCTATACTGCTATAATGTTACTATGACAATGCCAAGTTAATTTTAAATATAGTTATGTGCACTACAAGGTAATTCTATAAACATGTATGTGTGTCCTAGTATATCACAAGGCCATGCTGGTCTGACAACTTTTCACAATTGTTTTGGGATGTGCCTCTCATTAACCTCCACAGTAGTTGTGTATAACCTCTTTGAGTGTCTCTAAGTGCTTAATAAACACTAAAACATTCCCTACACCAATTATTTCCACAAAGATGCAAGAAACAGAGTTAAAACTACAGACATGGATATGTAAGGAAAATGTTGCACTTACCTTTAACTAGTAGCATTTCTGCTTTCCTCAGGGTTAGTTACCTAAGCAAGCCACATCAACTCTCATACCTACTCCAGCATCCCAAAATTTCATTTTCAAATTACTTAGCCACAATGGGGAATGCATGCTCTCACCACAGGCCCTACTGTGGCTGAAAACAGGTTTCCTAATTTGCCAATGTTTTCACAGATCTTTTTCAGTATATTAATTGTTAATGAACTTAGTGCCACAGGCCTGAAAGAGATTGCATGTTCCATGTTTCTGAAACCCAGGGTGCATCTTGCAAACAGCCATCATCCTCTTCTAAAAGATTAAGATGTCAAGCCTGTCTAACCTTTTTTACCTAATAGGAAAACAAAAACACAGATAAACACACAAACGTACAAACACACACACGCACACACGCGCATACGCGCGCGCGCGCACACACACACACACACGCACACACACACACACACACACACACACACACACACACACACACACACACATTGTGCAGGAGCAGTCCACTGACACTCTGGCAGGCTAGGCATTTAGCATAACATAAGATAAACCTTACATATCACAACCACTATATTATAGGAAAGCCTTTTGCTATTAAAATATTAACCAAGAAAGTCCACAAAATAAGACAATAAAATCAAGATATTTAGGCAGAATTAAGCAATCACTGATAACTTATTCAAAAGGCTAAATGGTTACATCTCTTCTTTTATAGATTTATGGATGTTTTGAGGAGTTTTGCTTGGGCTATCAAGATGGACTATGGTTACAGGAACAGCAAAAAATGTCTGAATATCAACATATTTAAGGCATGTTTTATCACAGCATGAAAATGTTAATATCAAGGAGAACTTGAATAGACATTCTGAGAACGTAAAAGAGATAGAAAGGGTGCCACAAATGTAGTAAAGAGAAGTGAAAGCAATAGATTGATCCATAGCTCATAGAAGAATCAAAAAGCAGAGACTGACAGTTATGCCTTGAACTGTTGCAGAATGCAATGAGGTATAACGTCTAAAAATTTCTATAGTGAAATATAATAGTGGTAGTCTGAATACAGTATTGCAATTAATTTAAAGCATTTTAAGTGCTTCTGAAAACATTCTTTAAAAGAAGAAACTGTCTCAGTATGAAAATATCCCAAAGAAGTTTGGGGAATATATGTACCTGTTAAATATACAACCATGGCATTGAATGGCATTTGCCAAAGGCCGAAATGTTTCATTTTTGACACTGATGACACGGTCACTTCTAGTGCACTGCTGATATGCAATATTAAGTAGCTGGTGTCAGCTGGTTAAAGGCAGTGCTCCAAGGTTTGCAATAAGCTGTGAATATGAGTCAGGCACTAGTGTCATTTTAGACATCTGAAAGAAATTTGTCAATAAGGAAGTCACCCACAGGATACCCCCATGAGAGACTTCAATGGTTACAATGGATGGTGAGGACAGGGTTCTTCTGATTCTTACCTGTTGTGTATGTGCACAAAGTCAGTTGCATTTTACTTTACCTTTAGATCCTTGAGTTTGTGTATGATTTGGGTGAACATTTAAGTCAGATTAAGGTATGATGCATATATCTTCAGCCCGGGTGCTAGTCTGGAAGAACTGGTATGGTTTGTCACACAAGATCTACCTTTTGCAAAACCAGTGATGGGTTAGGTCATGGAGAAAGAGGTTTCCTTTGTCTGCCTGGATAAGTTGCATGTTGAGGCTCTCCATCATCTAGCACAATATAATGACGAGGGTGTGAAAACACTTCTCTTAAGGGTTTTGGCCACAGTAGCCTGCTCCACACAACAGGGAGGGACAGAGACAGTTTTAATGCTCTATATATAAAGAATGTTTCTAAGGGGGCTTTGATTGTACAAATTAGACTCTCAGAATTTTTAACATATCCCTGAAACTGGTATTTGTTACTGAGGACAGAGATGACACATTTTTAATGTAATTTTTAGTGGGACCATGTCCCAGTAAGGAAGCGTGGATGTAGCTCACTCTTCTGGATTAAATTTGCTTTGTTATTGTCTTCTATCTTTATGGCAAATTTTTAACTCAAATGAAGCTTTACTCTCTATGATTGTTTAGTGAGCTATTTTTGAATGAAGTTTACCTTAGCCTTGTTGCACTGGGTTTGACAAACTTTGAAGGCTAGTTAATTTTCAATCTCCACACTTTGTGTTTATTGCAAAATTTTCCACTTTATTTATGCTTTGTAGGAATAATTTCATCCCTACAGTAATTTAAAGTGCTGTAGAGGACTGAGAAGAATTCACCAATAGATTTTGAGGAAGATGTTGAATATAAGGTTCTGGCTGACTGAGTAACATGATTGTACAGGGCAGTGTAAGTGCCATCTGACAAATCTTCAAATGTGGAATAATTTTTATTGGGTTTGAATATTCATGTATATGAGGAGCATCATAGTGTTGTGGTCAGAGTGAAAAGTTGGTAGAACAAGTTTCCATTTTATATAGCTGGAAAGGATATTTGTTTTCTTGCCAAATAACAAGTTTCTGCCCCTTAATGGCCTTTTTACCATGTGTTCAAGATTTTTAACATTTATGAAGCAGTTTCTTCATGCAGTTATTGGTTGAAGCATAGTTTTCCCTGTCAAATGATAATTAAAGTCATTCTTCTAAAAAGTATTTTCTGCTATGAAGAGGGTTATAATTTTCCCCAGAAATTACATGTGTTCTTGAGATGACAGAGAGAGAGTTGATAACACATCAGAAAACTATAATTTGTGTTGCTTACCATAACTTAAGAATGAAGAACTTCATATACAGAATCTGAATCTGCAATCCTTTTTTTAAGAATTGCCTTATTAAAATGGATGCTTTGGGGGAAGGACAAACCCACATTGGTGATAGCAGCATGATTCTCACAGCTCCATGTCCTGGGACTGAAAAAAAAATCTTAGGTTAATTCACGTAATTTTGTGTTGATTTTAGATATACTTTCTAGATATATAGAAGTGGTTATTGAAAATAATGCGTTGACTTGCTTTGAGACTATTCAGACATTGATAGGTCCACTAGTGATATTCAACAACCTGAGTGTCCAAGATGAACACCAGTATGCTGTAATGGCGGATGAGAAGCTAGATAAAATTATAGCTCTATTAACTCAGTTCCTTACAGGCACTGCAGAACTAAAAAGTTCTTGCAGCTAATAATGCATATGAAATTTAAAGTTTGGTGTCCAGTCTGACGGCAGTGGAGTTAACTTTGACAATTCATTCAGCACAAATCCAAGAAATGAGGCAATCACTAGGGAGCACCATGTATCCATTAGGAATACACTTTTAAAAGTAGATTAAAGCTGGAGCAACCTGCGGCTAGTGAGTATAAAATAGGGACTAGAAGGAGACACACTGGTGTTGCTCCATCACAAGCACATTCCTGAAGTATTAAGACTTCATAATCAAAAGGGCGCATCTGTTTGTGACCAAGCATTCCACCCAGGCAGATTATCTTCTACTCTGCAGATAAAGTTATACAATGTTCACTGCCAATGAAGGATTATAATTTTTCCTATGGACTGCAAGGTGCATTTAAATCAAGTTTATTCCATTCAAAGGCAAGCCTTCAGAGCCAACTGTAATGTGTTCTTTACGAACTCAGCACCCAGTAACTTTAACTTCTCTGCTATTCTACAAACAAGGTGGCAAAACAACAAGAACAGGTTTGAGGCTACAACTGCAGCAACGACCTCTCTGTTGAATACTTTTAGACATTCATATAGACCCAAAATAGGGTACAAATCCTCCAGTGATAGTCAGCACAGTGGCACAGGCAATAAAACTGCTTCAGCCTCCTGCCATGTCCAAGAACCCCCACAGCCCCAGTCCTAGTCGACATATGGAGAATTTCTCATCCAGGAGGCAAAGGTTACACTTTTACACCTAACATGAATATATTAGCAAGTTCATAACCCTAGTAGTAGTTAAAAATGTACTTCAGCATTTGGCTATTCACTAGTGGTAAATCACTTGGCCCAGATGCTTAAAAGCAGTTTGATGTGTGTGTGTGTTTGTGTGTGTTGTGTGTGTGTGTGTGTGTGTGTGTGTGTGTGTGTGTGTGTGTGTGTGTGTGTGTGTGTGTGTGTGTGTGTAAATGTCTAATTAAAGAAGTGATAGAGCTCCTTACCCAGGTTTTCCAATAAATGTTTAAAAGGCCTAATAGCTTTTCTCTCTTATTGAATCTCAAATAGATGTGTGCTGTTAATGTAGAAAATTGCAGAAGGATTTTGTTATTATTTAATTAACAGACTAAAATTAACATTAAGGTGGCAGCAAAAAATATAACCCCTTTTTTACACATCCATCCAAGGCAGAGTTTGTAAAGGATGAATTGATTATTGATCATCTAAGCATGTTAGTTATTTATATGTAATTGCAATGATACCAGACCTCGTCCATTGCTGTTTTCATAGATTTTGAAAACGCATTTTGTTTGGTAGATGAGTAGTACCTTTGGACAGTTGTAGATATATAAAGATTTTTAAGATCTTTGTCACTGGAATTATGGCCTTGTATACTGATCTAGTGGCTAGAGTTTAACCTATTGTATTATTTTCTTTACTGAAAGGCACCAAAGCAAAGATGGCTACTCTTCCCCTCAATATTTCAGCTAGGAGCTGAACCACTTGTGCAAGTGATTAGGGAATCTGATGGCCATAACGAATAATAGATAACTGGAATATATACTAGAGTACTTATGCCTGCAAATGACTGCCTCAGTCATTCCTGCTAAAGCCAGCATGTTAAATGTCTACCCACTTAATCAAGCAGCTAGAAATCTTCCAGTCTGAACCAATACTTTTTTGGCTTATGTTTAGCTACCACTAAATATGTTGGTATTTGGTTACATGTTGAATCTAGTAAAATGGTAACCTTGAACTTAAAATACCTTTGGCATAAGCTATATTTATTTATGTATATTTGGAGTAAACTAAGATTTTCTTGCTGGGGCAGAATTGATGCACTTAAAATGCTGTACCTCACCGAGTTTTTTTTTTTTTTTTTTTAATGTGCTAAGAGGTATGCCAACATCTTTTCCAGACCATTGATTCAGAAAATATAAACCTTCACCAAGCAATTAGTCTTAGATAATAAAAACACGTATATTATAAATCATGTACTAACAACACCAATTAGCTAAGGATTAGGTGGCTTGCCAGATGTGTGCCTTCTACTTCCTCCCATTCAATATTATAGTATCATTGTATTCTTTCTTTTACTGATGATAATCTGCTACTATGACCAGCTTTATAAGCTAACATTTTAGAGACTACATCACACAGAGCACTCTTCTGACAAAAAGAGAGACTGCCCACATATTCAAAGTTATTTCCCTGCTTATTATGCATTCATAAAGCACACAGATATCGATAAAGAGCCCAAAGTAATTATTGCAATTCATTTAGTATTACCAGTAGGAGGATTACCTTCCAACTGCTCTTATTTTGGATGAAAATACCTATTTTTAGGTTTATTTTACCCTGCACATGATGTACCTATTTTTGGAGGTATGCCCCTGTTTTCAGTCTTGATTTATCCATTCACATGATTTTCTGAATCCCCCTCATTGCACAATTCTTGAAGCTGTCTGGTACACAGAAAACTATACTTCATGACCAACATATTAGTGACACTAAAATGTAAAGAAAGAGGACAAACGTTACATCTACTTTTTCAAAGACTAACAGAATATTAGTGATGGAGGGTCTTGCCAAAGAAAGGGCCTTCATTTTTAAAACTGTTATTAAAAAAAAACAATTTCACTCCATTGACCAATCTCCAGTCAGGAAATATTAGCGTCAACCAAATATGGTCAGAATGTAAACCAGCCTGGATTTACTATATGTTAATTCACAAAGTACAGACTATACTTCTGAATAAATTCCTTTGTTTTGTGAATGGAATGGCCTTGAGATCTCTCGAATGTCAGCTAACACATTTTAATAAACTCTGGGCCACACTGAAATCATTTGCTTAGCATTTTAAATTGTGTTGTAATTGTTACTGGAATCCCTTGAAAAAGAAAATGCAAGGTTAAACAGACAGTTAATAGTTCTCAAGATTCAGAACTAAAGATACAGATATTGTTCACAAATTTTAAAGATGCACTTATCACATAATTATCCGCGGTGGTGGTGCTGCGGTAGTTAAAGCATCATCTGCATGGAGATATGCGTGAATGGGCATTCCTTCATTGAAGGTTGTGCATCAGGGCTGGTAACTCGGCGAGTAAAAATCAACTACCAATCATTAGTGGACCGGAGTTCCGCTGTGGCGACCCCTAACCGGAAAAAGCCGAAAAACAAAGACTTATCACATAATTATAAAATATATTTCTGGAACTAATGGTTGCAGTCCAAAATGTCAAGCTGTTGAAATGCCTTAAAGCATGGATCCTAAAAGAGTCTACTGAAATCTGCAAGTTAACTTTACGGCAGCATGTATGGTTCTTTTAGATGAAGGTAGTGACAACATTTTGTACTGCTGATAGCTGCCAAGACATAGAGGGCCAAGAACAAAAACAGTGATGAAGTCCTATGTGTACCTCTTTAAACTTCAGGATTCAGTGAAGCTGTTTTTAAACTGGAGTCATTTATCTATGAGCAATTGAAGCATGCTGCTTTGAATCACTTGTTTCCAAATGATAGCTATCAAAAAATTGTAAGCCAAAAACTCTAACAAAAAAAAAAAAGGTATTTTTGCAGGGGGGGGTGGTGGGAAGCTCCATTGCACCCCCTCATGTAGGGGCTGTACACCCCACACATACTACATTATATATACTAACTTCACAGTTGCACCACTGTGTATAAATGGGAAGAAATCCCTGAAAAGAACTCTGCTAGCTCGTACAATATAACACATTGTGATGAAACTCACAGTGATATGAAATTTTCAAATGAAAGCCACCTGTACACCTGTACTGTGACAACCCATAACAATGCAACTGGAGTTATACTTAATTGAAAACCACTACAGTGATGTTCCATGCCTTAAATAAGAATCAAACACTTGTTACAATGATCTGTATACAGTTATCTGTAGCATACTTAAGATGAAGAGTGTGTAAATACTCAAGTTAGTGATTTATATGTTGGTTTGATGTTGATATTGTCTTTACATATTAAAAGTTTATACGTTATTTCTATTACACATTGTTATTAACCGTTTTTGTTGCCAAAAAAAAACAAAGAAAATTGAAAATGGATACACTACCTCCTTGGCTTATGGTTTGGACTTAGAGGAAAGAGTTGCAACCAAGTATTTGTGGAAAGCAGGATGGGTCTGTGAGGCATGCTACTGTAAGAGCACATGCCTCGATTTCCTCAAAGGCAAGGTAAGCTGCTAGGCAGCTTAGTGTGTTATTTTGTTTATAGCCATTGATGAATTCCTCCATCAGATTATTGTTCTCTGCAGAGATTAAGTCAAGCAAACAGTACTTTGAGAAAATGCAATTAGATCATTTGCTTGTTCACAGAGGAAGGTTAATATTGGCAGCCCAAGATAGTGGGTTAACTATACGCTGGTTTACAAAGTCCATTAACGTGGGAGAAAAAGACAGATGTTAGTTTTGTAAAATGGAATTGGAAACAGTCACACACCTTGTTGCTGGTTGTGACATGCTAATGGCAGAAGGACTGTATACTGAAACACATAATAATATGGCAAGACTATTGCACTGGGGATTGTGCAAGCATTATGGTATTTGAAGTGGATGAAAAACACTGGAAACGAGCCACAAATCATCATAGAAAATGATGACGTTTAAATCACATGGGATCACCCATTACCAACAGTTCAAAAGATAGATGCTAGAAAACTGGATATAGTGGTCCAAGAAAAGAAGACAAAAGTAACATTAATCATTGAAATCATTACACCCAGTAACTACAGTGTCTTGCATACAGAGAGACACAAAGTCATAAAATATCAGGATCTGCAGGCAAAAATGAGATCAATGTGGAAGAAAGATACTCAGACAGTTCCAATAGTAGTAGGAGAAACGGGTCTTATAAAAAGAATCTACAATTGTTTTTCGGTATGTTAGCAATCCACGTAACCCCATATAAATTGCAGAAGGAGCCATTACTGGGCACATTGTAGGTGCTGCAAAGAGTACCTTTGGCTGACATCAAAGACTGAAGCAGTACTAATTTCATGAACGTTAATTGCACTTTCACTTAGGAATAGAGTCCATTCACATCATAGTATTAGAAACCCAAAGGATTTGGAGAAATAAAAAAGCAAGAAGCCAAAACACTTGGACAAATAGGCAGTTTATTCTTTTACATAACTGAAGATGTAAAAATACAATCTGCAATACAGTGAAACTTAAACTGGTGTTTTTATCTACCTATTCTGATCTGTTGTAGGGTCTAGGGTACTTGAAAAGAGAATACTGTATTAAAATTGAATTGAAAATGAGATATTTTTCCTTTTTTTTCATTCTTTGTTAAAGTAAGCAATCTCTTACTGTAGCAAAAGTTAATAATCAGCCAGAATTCCAGATTTCAATATTTTTGCCAATGTGGCAAAATGACACAAAGTCCAAGGTGATGGAAGGAATAATGAGCCAGCATTACAGAAATTACAAAAAATTACAGTGTGTGTGCGTGTGTGTGTGTGTGTGTGTGTGTGTGTGTGTGTGTGTATCTATATGTGCATGTCTGTGTATGTGTGAGTGTGTGTGTGTGTGTGTGTGTGTGTGTGTGTGTGTGTGTGTGTGTGTGTGTGTGTGTGTGTGTGTGTGTGTGTGTGTGTGTGTGTGTGTGTGTGTGTGTGTGTGTGTGTGTGTGTGTGTGTGTGTGTGTGTGTTTGCAGCCATGTCAATAAAGAGTTGGTATTCCATGACCTAGAAACTTTTTATAACAGTCATTCCAGAATTGAATGCATAGTGAATTATGCCTTTGTCACCATCAATTCATACAGCTTCCACATGATATCTCTACTTCAAAATTAAACTGAGAAGGTGGATACTAATATTAGTAACACAAGTGCATTTCCTTCCTCTAAGTCAAATCGGAGTCTCATAAGTAACTAGTAAACATGACTATTTGTTATGTTAAAATAGAGGATAGGAGATAATATTGACAGATATGGCTACTCTGTTTTCCACTGATCTTGCTCCACTGCAGATAGTAAGGATGAAATGGACCATTGCTGCACAACCAGCAGGATACCAACAGCGATGCATGATGATGCGAACCACTTACTGACAGATGCTAAAGACATGATGAAACCTTGAAAATGCTCTCCTGTTCAGTGGCAGAACTCCATCACTAACATTATTTGGCAACACAATACAGCTATAGCCATTTCAAAGGAATGTACAAAGGCACAGTTGCAAAAGCAAGTTCAAGAGCCAAAGAGCCAAATCACAATATGCACAGAGTAATAAATAACCTGACAATGTCATGCATGGAGACAGCAACTTTGAGCTAAGTATGAGCACTACACCTTACACTATATGGATTCTTAAAAGTCATATAACACCACCCTATTACAAAGGAATAAAAGGAACATGGTTTGGGAAGGATATACCTTTTATCTGGAGACGACAAAGAGTGGTGTCCATTTTTGTCCATGCAAGGGGAAGTGGGACAAGTTATCTAGAGGTACAGCAATAATTATACCCCACTGACAGAGTGATGAACATTCAAGAAGCACCACCAGCCAACGATCTTGAATGCAGCCAAAAAAAGCACACGTGACCATGCAGTGGACTACAGAATGGCCAGCCATCTCAAATGTTCCCTCTTCTTAAATCATACAATATGTGACAGTCACTGCAGACAGCAACACTGTGCAGTCTGTTTTGTTGCATTAACTCTGAAGAAGAATATAATCTACAGGAGACTGAATGCTGGGAATGTAACAATACCAAGCCCTGCATCACTAGTAAATGTTAAAGATGTTCACACTCATCTCAAGACAAGTACGGCCATACTTCAAACTGTTAATAATCTGGACTTGGATGTCTTGTCTTCCTGCTAAATCCATCCACTTATCTGATCCATCTTTGCAACTCAGCGATACTGCCTGGGTATGCTACCTACCCCACCTCACCAACAGTTTGTCAGCAGCTGTATACCCTACTACACAACAGAGCTGAAGTAATTAGGAGTTACAGAATGGAGCATCTTTCTATATACTTGCTGTATGATGGGAAAGAAGGCAATGGCCATCTGCAGTCACACTTGGTGTTTACTGAGGGAGATGGCCAAAAAGGTAGGACTGTATTTAAACCCAATACTTTATTTATGTATGTATATATGTATTTATTTATTTATTTGTTTTGTTATTTGTTAACCAGTTGGTGAATTGGTCTAGCGACCTTTTCAGTTACAACTTGGTCTCAAAGAGCAGAAAAAATAAGGCAATTAATAAATTATGATTATAACAGTGGAGGTCAAAATGTTTTATCAGAGGCAATTATAAAAGAGGACACTATTTACACTATATACAATATTCATATTATAGGTAGGGTTACCACCTGTCCCACTTTGCGAGGGACAGTCCCTCTTTGGGCAGTTGTGTCCTGCTAAAAAAGTGTAAAAATGGGAATTGTCCTGAGATTTTAGGACAAAATTATTTCCTATATTTTATGCAATAGATGCATAAAACAGTTATTCTGTATCTGAAACACCTAAATGTTATAAGAAACAGAATAAGCAACTAAAATGCTACAAGAATAACCTTTTATTTAGGCAAAAAAGGGAAGTTCTGTCCTTTGTACTGGCCGTGGGTATGTTTTGGCCTGCAAAATCTTATGTTTGTAACAAAAAATGTCCCACTTTGGGCATTTAAAAAGGTGGCAACCCTAATTATAGGCCATTTTTACAGTAATGTATTATATTATGCATTATAGGTGACATTAGTGGGGTGTAAGTCTGGATAGTTAGCCAGTGTCATGAAAACAGATGTGGATGGCTTATTCAAGGTGTTTTAATGAAGTTTTGAATGCTGATAACATCATTTATTTTCTTATGTAATTCTGTAGCTTGTTGCGTATGACAGGACCTAATTTGGAGAGAACTTTTTCTCCTATTATTGTCTTGAAAGGGAATCTGGCCAATAAGAGGCTTTCTTCATCAGAACGTCTTTATGAGTAGATTTGTTCCCTGATCGGGAGCCAGGTCACAATAGCCTTTATTACATCACAGTGATACTGTTCTAGTATCTGATAAGTTAAAAAATCTGCAAATCCTATTTGCAGTAGTCTGTAGCTTGCAAGTATTATAAGCTGAGTGATAGCATGTCATGGGAAGGCTGTACACAGTTTTGCATAGGAATGTGTTTCTGGTAATGGCAGTCCTGTTAATGGATGAGAGGAGATTGAGTCATAGAGTCATAGATTATTACTAGGCTAACTGCCCTCATGGACCATTTTGAGCCTAGCCAATTACCCCCTGTGAGAATCAAATGCTGCACCTTGTGTTTCTAAGGTAAGCACCTTAACCATTATGCCACCCTCCCAGATATGATAGTAGAGTTGGAAATGAGAATGTACTTTGATGCCACTGAAGATACCAGCTGTAATAAGGGCCATTGTTTATGCTGTGTGTGTGTGTGTGCGTGTGTGTGTGTGTGTGTGCATGTGTATATATATATATATATATATATATATATATATATATATATATATATATATATATATATATATATATATATATATATATATATACATACATACATACATATATATGGGTGTACTTCAAATAAATGAAAGGCCACTTACCTGAAGATGACATCGCTGAGATAAGTACTCTGAAACCTCAGTTTACAAATGATCATGTTGCCCAAACTATTTCCACAGTAAGTATCCATTTGACCAACATATAACAAAAACTACAACACACTATCTCCAACCTACACAGGTGGGGGGGCTACGCCCTCCACACACCCCTCCCAGGTGTGGGGTAAGGGTCTGCTCCCCCACAGCCCTCTAACTAAATATACCAACTCCAGGTTTGCATTACTGTGGGGAAAAGGGCAAATTTGCCCATGTTGGCCAACTGTTTACTCACAGTGAGAAAAGTTTCGGCAATATCATTCATTAAACTGAGGTTTCAGAGATCTTGTCTTGGCAATGTTGTCTTTGGGTAAGTGGTGTGTCATTTATTTGAAGTAGACCCCTATATATACATATATATATATATATATATATATATATATATACATATATATATATATATACATATATATATATATATATATATATATATATATATATATATATATATATATATATATATATATTCCTAGTATTAGTAGTTGAGAGTAAGGAAGTTGTGTTGGTAAAGTTATTATGATACCTATGCTGTTGATTGCACAGAAGTCTGTAGCTATTAGTATGTTTAAATAACTGTTTATGCGGTAGTTTTGTGAAGATTTTAGTAATGGCATTGAGGTGTGTGGCTATAGAGCATTTTGGAAAAAGGTAAAACGACATAGTGCTTAAATGAATGAGGGACTAGACCTCAGTGGTTAGAAAAGATTAAAGATGTGGATGAGTTGTTTGTATATTCTTCTTGCTGCAAGCTTTACAAAGGTTGGATGCAGCTTATTGAGTTTAGAACTTTTACAACACAATTTAAGCAACAGTGATTAAGTTTTATTAGTTGAAATAACATAAAATGGAAAGTGGCTGCATATGAGGCAAAGGGGTAAAGCTGTAACTGAGAAGTTGTATTACTGTTAGTTTTGGTAGGGTTGATTAAGAATTTATTGGTAATTTCTTGTAGGGAATCAAGAAGAAAGTGCCTATAGCTATCTGCAAAGTTAGCTGAGGGAGAAGGGGATTTGTTGGTGGGTGCAGTTAAGATTTCCTGTAGGTAGTTTGATTTCTTTCCATTATGATTTAGACATATGCGTTTTGTTTTTTGTCATAGATTTAGTGCTTTAGCAGTGTTTGTTGCTATCCTGGCTGGTGTCTTTATGGACAGAAAGGTTTCATGATTTTGGTTATTTTGATGGTCTTTCTTTCAGATATGTAATGCCCTGTCTCTTTGTTTTATTTGCTCTTTAATGTAATTTGTTAGCCAAAAGAACCATTTTGCTCTTACCCTCCATGTAGTAAGGGGAAAGAGATAAACAATACATTCTATCAGACTTTGAGGGCACCATCAATAAGGACTGACAGTGGCACAAGCATGAACCTACAACAAAGTGGTGCTACTTTCATTGGGGTAAATCTTATGACTACAAATACAGAAACCCCACCATGCAGCTGATTATGACACTGATCTACCTGAATTAGCCTTTCTGCCATTAGATGAGGTCTAGGATGCATTCAGTGCATTATCCAGCTTGATACCATTCAAGGCTGAGTTATACTGTACTTTGTGTAGTAAAGTTACACCAAGGGCCATCTGAGAAAGGGTAAAAAAAAGATTCAACAACTGAACCATTTTCCACCAGCGTTCTTCATCAGCCATTGAAATGTGTATAGCACTGATGTGCTTAATCTTCAAACACATAAAATCAGGTAGAGCCCTGACCTCATGGGCAAAAATAGGAAAAAAAGAGGTTGTAGATGTGAATGTGGGTGTCTGAGACAAACACTTTAAAGTACTGCTGAGGTCCACAAATATTAGTAAGCAGCACCATTTGTTGATTTTGCAAAAAAAAAAAAAAAAAAACACAAGACTGCAGACAGAAGACTTCCAAGATGACTGCACAGTGAGAAACAGCTTGTTTCTAGCTCTCTCCATGTGAAAACAGAAACTCAGCAGAGAAGGCCAGCAGACTTGTGTTTATGGGGAAATTTTAGTAATTGGCTAGTAAATGCACTGCCTGGATTCCAGGAATAAAGAAATACAGAAGACCTGGAAAAATCAGCTGCAAAAAGTGAGGAAGAAACATTGACTTGGGAAAGTTCTGTAGCTGTTTAAAAAAACAATGCAACCTTCAGACACGACTTCCAATAACCTACAGTAAAATATAAGACAACTGCACACAGACTTGGATAAAATAAACAAAACACTGGTGGAGTATATCAACACAAACGACAAAAAGTTGGAAAAAAACGGAAGAAGCTTTAAACAGATAAAGCTGCAAAAATCAGAGGTCAAAATGAAGAAAAGGCTGGCTGAATATGAGACTGTTCAGGAAGAGATGTTTCAAAAAATAATAGAATTAGAGGACAGAGCATATAGGGAAAATCTGAGATTTTCAGCTTTATCAAAGAAGCAGGAAGGAAAAAAGTGCATTGATTTTTTGAAAGCACAAATAAGCAACTGGACTGGTATTCCACAGCAGGAGCTGTTAGTTGAAAGGGTGCATTGTGTGTATGCTCCAAACCTGGCTATCAGAAAGCAACCTAGACCTTTTATAGTAAAGATGCAATCCTACCAGCAGAAGGAGTTGTTTCTGATGAAACTGTGGCAGAAGGACAAAATACTAAAAGTGGGAGACAGCAGAGTATTTGTGAAAAATGATTACTCACTGTACACCAGACAGAAGTGGAGCAAATGTATTCCACTATTCAGGGAATGTCAAGATGCAGGTGTGAGATTCAAACTGCTGTATCCAGCTGTCTTCAAGGTATACTTCCTTGGAGAGACAAAATCATTTTTTTTTGAAGTACACGATAAGGAGGAAATACAAACGTTTGTCAAAAAATAAGCTGTGAAACAGAATGAGATTCTGCTTCTTGTTCTCCTGGTAATAAAGACCACAGAGGAACTGTAACCATGGAACCTTTTCAAAATTTCAATGGAAAATGGAGAGAAGGAAGGGAGCATGGGAGTTGACTAGAAGTATTGAGAGTATGTTGGAAATAAACAGAGACAGGATTTCAAAGATGAAGAGTAATTAAAGCAGTAACTTAATATGGGATTACAATGCAACACTTATATTTGTGAAAAATGACAGAACAAGAAAATCTGGAAATATTGGACTTTTTCAGATTTGTTGGACTTGTGGGGGACTATAAAGCATATGCCCTACTTCATGCCATTAATTTCAGAAAAGTGTTTTGGGGAGGGGAAGGAGGGAAAAGTTAAATATAAGTAAATATTTTCTTTTCTTAAATAGTATCAATTTTGTGGCATGTGGTTTTCTTCACATGCTATGAAGTAAAGTTTTTTTCAGTTATTTGTAAGTGTAATGGGGAATGTAAGCAGGTGCTGCTGTTTTTTTTTCTTTCTTCCCTCCACTCTCTTTCTTCTTTTTCAGTTTAAAAAAATCCTGGTTAAAAAGCATGATAAAAAAATCGGTGTGCTTTTTCTCATTCTTGCATTGGTGGAATGACTAGATTAAAGACCTTGGATTGATTTAGTAACAAGTCTTAAGACAGAGCAAGTAAATGAAAAAGAACATTGAATATTATGTGTCTTTTTTCTACAAATACAAGTATGCTCATTAACAATTATGCAGCTGGTCTTCATGTTTCCATGAAAACAATCTGACAAAGAGAAACTGGCTGCCAGGTTCTCATGTCTCCATGGAGACAATCTGATAAAGAGAAACTGGATACAGTCTGGTGGAAAGTGATTGGCTCAAGGAAGAAAAGAAAAGAGAAATTGGCTAAGAGATAATATTCTCTGAAAACATTCAAGGGTTTTCCCAAGGTAGATGATGTTCTCTGAAAGCATTCAGGGGCTTTCCCAAGATAGTTAATGTTCTCTGAAAACATTCAGGAGTTTTCCCAGCTGGGAGAGCTATAAAGATAAGATAAAACCAATCAGTATTTAGCAGAATCACATATGCTACCATGCGTCTTAGCATAGATAACCTTTCTTTTAAGTTAACTCAAGTCTATGTGTGAGGCTGTCAGTTTGGGATGTTTGTTCTTATTAGGATGGTACAACTTCAGTTTTTGAAGGTATGCATAGTTTTGTGTGTTAGTGTAAGGTTAATAGGTTTTTGGGGGATATTGGTTGTGTGTTTGTTTGTTTTTTTTTTGTTTGTTTGTTTTTTTGTTTGAGGGTTTTCAGTATAACAAAAAGTGGATATGACAAGAAACAACTGTATAAAAGTTCAACCTGCCAAACAGTATATGCATGTCGCACAAAAGCTGGAACTAAACGTTTAACAAAATAGGTGTTATACATAAAAGGTGGGAATAATAACTTTTTTAATACCATGATGCTTTCTTTAATGTCTTTAAATGTAGCAAACAACAAAGAGTAGTGAACTATATTAAAAATGTAGAGTGCAAGTAGCTATGTTACAGGAGACAAACTTAGAAAGAACTGAGCATTGAATTTGATAAAGACAGATTTTCAGGATGGTTATTCAGCAGAATACTTGGAAAAAAGGAAAAGAGGAGTACTTATATTAATTGCAACAGTGATAGAAGAAGATAAAAAGATAATAATGGCAGATTTGTAGTGCTAATGGGCTACTGGCAAGGGAGGAGTATTACACTGGCATGTATTTACATTCCATCTAAAACTGCTATAATGGAGCTTATGAAATTTCTGAGAGAAATAATCAGTTTTTAGCAAGGAATATTACTTATAGGCGGGGACTGGAATTTGATTTACAGCACTAAAAGTTTGTCTGGGGGGCCAGAATGGAAAATATAACAAAGGAAGGTAGATTTTTTGAAGAAATGTATGAAAATATTTGGCATGGAGGATGTGAATTCAGTAAAAGGAGTTCAGAGTGAATTTACATATTATTCCCCACAATATAAAAACTGTGCTAGGCTAGACAGAATTTATATTTCACAGGCACACATGCATTTAATTGAAGGTCTTCATACTCATGTAATAACTATGTCAGATCATGTACCAGTAATACATAAAATAAAAGCACAGGGTAATGAAATAAAAATGAGGCATTGACACTTTCCCACCTGTCTGTTGAAAAGAGAGGAATTTAAGGAATGGATATTGGAGATTATTCAGGAGTTGTTAGAGAATATAGAAATTTATTTTGAAAATATACCTAGGGGAATGGGATAAAATTAAGGTGGGGTTTAAAAATATGGTGGAAATAAAAGAAAGGGAGATATGGTCAAGAAGTAACAAAAATTATTTAGAGGAAGTAACAAATGTTAAAGTTTTGCAGAATAGGGGGAATCTCACAGAACAAGAAGAGGATCAACTGCAGAATGCTAGGCTGAAAACAAGGGATTACCTCAATAATATGCACAAGCTTAGAAAGATTGCTGTTAAGCAACCGTGTTTTGATAAAAACACTAGACCACAAAAACTTTAGCACAACAGCTCAGGCAACAGAAAGTAGAAATGGCTGCTATCACCCAACATAGAGAGCCTAAAGCCTAGAGAACAAGGAAGGTAAGAAGAGATCCTGTAGCGATATTAGAAATATTTTGGAAATTCTTTGAGAGCCTCTATAAAGCACAGAAATATGAAAATCAGAAAAATATACAAATGGAAATGTTTATGGAAGAATTAAATATGCCAAGGTTAGAGGTAGATGAAGCTCAATTACTAATGGTTAGGAGTTAGGATAGGAGGAGATAAGATAATAATTGTGATGCATAACTAATCTACAGGAAAGTCCCCAGGAATAGATGGCATTCCTGTGGAAGTTTGGAAGCTAGGAGGAAAAACTGAAAAAGATCTGGAAAGTTTTGTTTAACAGCATCTTAAGAGGAGAAGTACCACTGTCCTGGAAGAAAGCAATGGTGGCTGTAATATCTAAAGAGGGTGAAGATCCTTCAGCTCCAGCTTCATACAAGTCCATTTCAATACTAAACCATGATTATAAAGTGTTCATGTCTATAGTGGCTAAAACAATGGCAACTGCAATGCCAAAACTGATATGGATCAATGTGGTTTTGTGGAGGGGAGGCAAACATTTGATAGCATCAATAGAACATTGATGATCCAGAGGGAAGCAAAATATAAGAAAATGCCATTATTGTTGGTGCGTCTTAATACAGAGAAAGCATTTAATAGAGTAAGCTGGGACTTTATGAGCAAGTCAATGGAAGGATTTGCATTTCTTCAAAAAAAATTAAAAGTTCAATTAGGAGGATGTATAAGAGATCAGAGGCGAAAATTAAAGTGGGTGGGGTCCTCTCTGATAATTTCTATTTGAGCAGAGGAACCAGGCAGGGGTGTCCTCTTTTCCCTTTATTATTTGCATTATATTTAGAACCATTGTCAAAGAAAATAAGGGACTCAGAAATTCAAGGATATAATTTGTATGGTAGTCAAGAAATGTTGGCTTTATTTGCAAATGATATTATTTTATACCTGACAATACTAGAAAAAGACACTACAGTGTTGTGGAAAATTTTGAGACAGTTTCAGATGTTTTTGGGATACAGAATTAATGAATCTCAAAGAGAGGCAATAACAGTAAATTATGTACCCACACATTAACTGGTTCAGGAATATCCATATTTATGGGGACACGATAAAATTAAGTATTTAGGAGTTGTCGTTGTTTGTCTTTTGGCTTTTTCCCGGTAAGGGGTCGCCACAGCGGAACTCTGGTCCACTAATGATTGGCAGTAGCTTTTCACGAATGCCGAGGTGCCAGCTCGATGTTCAACCTTCAACAAAGGCATGCCCATTTACGCATGTATTTCGAATGCCCACCCAACCACGTAGAGGACATGCAGACTCCACACAGAAGGCACTCCCCGCACTCCAGCCGAGAATTGAATGGAAGAACCTCTTGATGTGAGGCAACAATGCTACCGCTGCACCACCGCAGATGTTAAAATTAAGTAATTAAGTATTTAGGAGTACGGATTAAAAATGATTCTAGTGTGACAGCTAAAGATATGTGTGGAAAGACAAAGCAAAAATAATACAAAAACTGAGAAAATAGAAGCTTTGTTATATGGATATGGATAGTAAGATACAAGAAGTTAAAATGTTTTTAGTCCCTTTAGTCTTATGCAAAGGTCAGGCATATTTTTTATCAACCAGAGAAGTTGTGGGTAGCAATTAATAAAGAGCTGAAAGACTTTATCTGGGAGGGGAAGATAGCAAGAGTCAACTGGGATAAACTGATTCTTCCAGTAGAACAGGGTAGATTGGGATTACCCAATTTGAAGTTTTTTTTCAGATTTACACAGTTATCCTATACATAGCACAATTAAAAGCAGAAAGGGATGATGATGAAACAGGGGTGAAGATCACAAAACAAGGAGAGACTGGGATTTTGGATGCAGGCCTTTAAGGAAAATAACAATAATTATACAGAAGATTATATCCATAAAGTAGCAGAAAGTATTCTAAGAACTAAACCAACAAGGGAATGAAGAAAGGAGATTCTGCCGATAGGGATGAGTGCAAGAGATTGCCTTCCCAGTCAGAGATTGACATCAGTGTATAGGCAAAGAGAAAGAAATAGGGGGGTTGTAAATGAAAGACCAGCACTGGTAGAGTTTTTAATAGAATCTATAACAGAAGCTGCCATTAAAAAAGAAATAATTAGGAGAGCATATAAAACATTGCATGATAACTATAAGAACCAATCAAAGGAGGAATGAATGGATTGGGAAGAGAGACTGAATAAGCAATGTGCAAAGAAACAATGGGAGGATATATGTATGTCTCCCAGATAAGCAACAAAATCTTGAAGATTTATGATTTTGGCCTGGAAATGTTTACAAAGATAGTTTATACCCCAAGTAGACTCCAGAGAATTTTTTTCCTCATGTCAACAGCAAATGTTGGAGGTGTGAAGGGGAAAAAGATGTAATTGGGAACATATTTTGTGGGAGTGAGGTGAATTGGCAGACTTTAAGGATTCCCTGCAGGATGCACTGTTGGAGAGATTGGTCTGATGAGGGAGATGATTTTTTTGAGCTATGATACAGAGCCGGAATTACCTAGACATGGTAATGCCTTCCTGTGTCTAATAATGGTGACTGCCAAAAAGCAATTACTAGAAAATGGAGATCAAAATCTTAACTAACTATACTGAAAGTAGTGAATATAGTAACAGAGATAAAACAACCGGAAATGAGATCTTTAAAAAAAAGGGTAGGAGCAAATTACATAGGATAAAAATGGGAACTGTGGGAACAATACATGCAAGGGAGGAATGAGGTTTAAAAGGCAGCAGGACTTAAATGAGCTATGTAATGTTTGACTGGAAAGATTGGGTAGATTATAAGTGATATATAATGTTTGAATCTGGGAGTGTGTCAGTATGGTTTGTGATGTAAAATGCTTTCAACTAGGATTGTGTCGGTGTGGTTTGTTTTCATTTTTATAAATGTATGATTGGCTATGTAGTAAGTGATGGTTTAATAAAGATTTTTCTTGTTTAAAAAAAGGCAGGAATTTAATAATTTTTGTAATATTGCTTAGGTTATATGATATATGTAAATATATGTGAAGTATAATGTTTGTTTTGTTAATACAGTTTGATTACTTTTTTATGAATGTAAATTTGCCTATGTCACAAATGTAATTCTATAAAGGTGTTTGAAAAAAATAACACTACAGACAGGAGGTTTGAGGCTCTACTTAATAGCAGACAATGTTATCAGGACAGTTGAAGTTGAAATGAGTGCTTCCCAAGGATTGAGTTTCTTTTTCTTGTTACCAACAACTACACTTTGTAATACTTTAAATAGCACACTTCACAAAATGCTGATACAGATATAATCACATTTCCCCTGTACATCTCTGTTTTTTGCATATTTTGAAATTGCCATGGGAGGCATGTCCCTGCACATAAGACAGTAACTACATAGGTTCATAGGTGTGTACTAGGCTAATGGCCCTGGAGCCTTTACAACCCTAGCCACTAGAATTACCCTGGCATTGTGCCACCTGACCTTAGTGATCCCTGGGATGAATTTTCCATTTCCCATCCACTCATCAATATTTCTCTTGAAGAGGTCCAGTGAGGTGCTCTGCTTGACTTGTATGGGAAGTCTATTCCATAGCATGGGCAGTCTCTGGGTTATGAACGTGTCCCTCCAGCATGTTCATATAAAAGCAATCAAACTGTATTAACATAACAAATATAACATAACAAACACTTCACATATATTGAGAGGTATCATATATATAATTATATATATTATATAAATTATTCAATTCCTGCCTTTTTTTTAAACAAGAAGCATCTTTATTAAACCACCACTTCCTATACAGGCAATCATACATTTATAAAAAAGGAAACAAACCACACCAACACAATCCTAGTTGCAAGCATTTTACATCACAAACCATACTGACATATGTGTAGGATCTTACACATTATACAACAGTCTGGTGTTGTATGCTCTAATAAGTGCTGTGATGCCTTCTCTGTTTCAGTCTTTCATAAATTCTACTATTTTTGGTGTATTATCTGAGCAGCTGCCGCTCCTATACCCCAATGGAGTCTGTTGACTGCTTTTTTTATGAGGATCAGACAATGAGACACCATGAGTCCTCCTGCTCCACATGGCGTATGTTGTCCTGCATTCCTTACTTTCAACCATCCACCCACCTTCCTCTTCAGGTCTGCTACCCTTACACCTGGTGGCCCAGTAGGGATTTTTCTTTACTGAATTGAAAATTGATATAGAAAACTCCTGTAAGACCACCAGCTGCCTCCAAAGAATAGCCTACTGCATGCTGCCCTGCTCCCACATTTTTCACTTTCCCCTTTCCATGCTATATCTTAACTTAGTCAGAACCTTTCTCATAACTGTTCTAACCTAATATCTCTACTGAGCCTCCTTTTATTGATCTTCTCCTTTTCCACCCCTTCCCACCCCTTTCCTCATATTCAAATATTTCTTTTCCTATGTTTTTCACATTCTGGCTCACAACACTCCACTGGTGACTTTGGTTGATTATTTTATAGTGTAAGGATATGATATGGTTTATTGCTATACCCATAAAAAAGCTTACAGAATACCTCAAGTGAATGTTTATTCGGTTCTATATTATAAGATCGATGGTTGAAAACATCAAACACCATATGGTCAACACCATATAGTCGATGTCTTCAAACATCAAACTTATAAAAACAGCAAAAAGAAAAAAGTACCCTAATGGGTTTATGCAGGGGGTCAAGCCACCCCATACCCCCCACATGGGGGACTGTGTCCCCCACACCCCTGCTACTTAAATACACCAACTCCAAGACTGCACTACATTGCAGTAAATGGAAATCTCCCCTTACGGAGATTTCCATTTACATGTTTGATGTTGGGCGCTTTCGCTATTCTCCTGTCGACAATATCAGCTTCTATAATGTCGGCTTTCGAGAATCTAATATAAACCCATTTATTCAGATCAATATGCTATTTTTATGCCTGTTTTTAAACAAGAAACACAACAAATATAGGTTCATATGTAGCCTCCCAGGAGAACACAGAGGAGGCTAACACGATTTCTCAATTGTCCCAGACTACTGCTTGGTTAAGTGACTTGCTCAGAGTCACACAGTAGACAAACAGTGACTGACAGAATCAAATGTTGGACATCAGGAAGCATATAGTTAGCAGCTCATAGACATAATCCTGTTAGCTGTCTAACCATATCTATATGTGTATGTATATACTATGTGTGTATATATA
>NC_056732.1:1056444402-1056576902 GCF_019279795.1 Protopterus annectens
TACCAAACACACTTTTTACTATGTTTCTGCAGGGGGGCCTGATTTAGTGGGGTTAGGAAATTAACTTTTTTCCACTGTAGTGCGATCTTGGAGATGGTATATTTAATTTACAGGGGGTGTGGGGGGGCAGAGCCCCCCACATGAGGGATGCACGGGGGGTCCCCCCCCCCCCGCAGAAACTTAGTAAAAAGTGCGTTTGTTAGTTTGGTGTCATTATATGTGGAGGGGGTGTTATTTTCTTGTGATTTGTAGTGTTAGTTGTTATGAAAATCGATGTTATGGGTTTTAGATGTTTCAGAGTTGACCCATATATATATATATATATATATATATACACATGTGTATATATATATATATATATATATATATATATATATATATATATATATATATATATATATATATATATATATATATATATATATATATATATATATATATATATATATATGGGTCCTATTTATTTTATCAACATTGTTGAAATTACTTTAGTGAAAGTTAATTTTGTCGAACATGCACTTTCGCTAAAGTAAACAAATAAAAAGGAAAACACGCCGTTTGCATGTTGCCTTCATTGTACATCAACGTATACTGTTGATGTACAATTAAGGAAAGTTTTGTTGAAATCGTAGTATAGTGGGGGTAAGGGAATATTCCCTTTTCCCCACTGTAGTACAATCTTGGAGTGAGAATATTAAAGTAGGGGGAGTTTGGAGGGTGCAGGGGGGGCTTGCCCCCCTGCATAACACTGTTTAGTGTGTTATTTTACTGTTTTTAGTTAGTTTTTGTTTTTTTATTCCGCAAAAGCGCATTTTCGATGGAATGCACTTTCACAGAAGTAAGTTAGAGGAAGTACGGTTCGTTGAACCGTACTTTCGATTTAAAAACATAGATCCATATACACATATATATATCTTTATATATATATATATATATATATATATATATATATATATATATATATATATATATACATATATATATATATATATATATATATATACATATATATATATATATATATATATATATACATATATATATATATATGTAGTTAAATTTAGATACAGCTATAGATATCTAATGCATACTGTGGTGGTGGTGCGGTAGCGTTGTCGCCTCACAGTAAGACCCTGTCCTGTTCAATTCTCAGCTAAAGCGTCTTCTGTGTGGAGACATGTGTGAATGGGTACCTTCATTGAAGGTTGTGCATCAGAGCTGGCAACTCAGCACATAAAAATCTACTGCCAATCATTAGCGGACCGGAGTTCTGCTGTGGCAACCCCTAATTGGGAAAAGCCGAAAGACACAACAACAAAATAGATATCTAATGCATGTGTAATGTATGTGTATAGCAAACTGAAATAAATACCTCCCTTCCATCATTAACTCATGCTTACACAGAGGCCAACCCTCACAACCCCCTAATTTATAAATGCTTAACAAAATAATCTAGGTATCCATCAATTTTTACTTATTGACCCCTGTTTGACATTAGTACCACAGCACTACACAATATCTCCGTAGGGCCAGAAGATACCATTTCCCCCCGTCAATCTGTAACTTGACACTATGGGAACCACAACAACCACAGTCCATTCTTTCCCTACTTCCCATTATTCTTCCCCTCAAGGTCTACTCCTCCACCATGCTCCCTTCCAAAATTACACTATAGCTAATGCCACCTCCTTGCTTTACTCATTCTACCTCCTCATCTCATTCTGACAACCATTAATGAATGCTACACCTCTACATCAGCTTCTTCTTCCATTCTCCTTCTTCCTTCCTTCATTCCTTCATCTCCCTATCTAACTTTCTTGCACATCTCTGAACATGGGCAATGCCTTCCTTAATACATTCCAAACCTGGGAACTTCTATCCTTTTAAGATAAGCTTCTTCGCCAAACCAACTGCTGACTGTGCCTCAACTCTGAAATCTCTACTGTATTGGGTAAATTCTGTTACCCCCCCCCCCCCAAAAAAAAAGGAAAACATCCATATATTCTCAACCCTTCATTTATATACACCTAAATCATTTTCTATTCCCTTCCACACATGTCAAACCCACACACAGACCCACTAAGTATGCAGGTTACCCATTCTCCATTCTCCATGTTTCTATTAGACATCCCACTGCTCCTTCTTTGTAATCTTTTTCAGTACCTTGTACCTCTGTTGCAACAGTCTGACTTGGATAGAAAATAACTAGACATGCCCACGTTCCTCCCACCAGTCATCTCTGTTCCATAATTTTAAACTTTTAAGACTGTTCAAGTTCTTTGTATCTTTTTGTCTGCTCCAAATAATAATGCATTATTCCAAAATGACCCTTCAAATCCCATAACAACTCACATTTATTAAAAACTTAACAAATAGCTTATTTTCACTCTGTACTCCCCCATCCCCCAACCCTTTGCACTGCCATTAACTTGCATATTTATTTATTTATTTATTTTACATTTGTTTACCGGGAAAGTCCAACTGGACACAGGTCCTTTTTCAGCCCAGGGAGAAAAGCTCCAGATACATTTTAGACAGTTCTACAAAGGTCAAACAATTAAAAATCATATATTACACAGTTCAGAGTTTCACAGGTCAAAAAGTACAAATCATCACCCTTTATAGCATAGATATCTATTAATAATAGTTGGCAAAAGATGACATACAGGAAAAATACAGCGGAAAACATTTAAAGATATTTTCACATATCAGAACACAATGAGGAACTGTAGTAGATAGTTACATATGTATGTAGTGCCAGTATAATACTTCACATAGAAGCTTTGAATGTTATTTGACAAGTATAGATTTTTTATTATATATCCTGGTAGGTGGTGCAGTTTTAGTAAACATGTTTGGTGGACTATTTGCTCTATGGAAATTATATTGAGATTAGGTTTTGATGGGGGATGAGTAGCTGAACAATGTTTATCCTGGGGAGTCACAGCAGCATAACCAAGAATCCATATAGTATGCTTTGAGAAGCCTTTTGAATTGGGTAGAGGAGCAGATGGAGGTTAGGTGGTAAGATAAGGAGATCTAAGCTTTAGCTGTGGAATAGCTAAACAGAGATATTCCTGCATCATTGCTATGTTTGATGACTTCTAGGTGGTTTTGGGTGCTGGATCTTAAGGTTCTAGTGGTGGAATAAGGTATAATTAAATTTTGTAGAGTTGGAGTTTTAGTTGGTTGGTAATAAATTTTATGTGCAAATGACAATTGATTGAGTTTCAATATCTGAGGTAGCTCAAGCCACCCCAGTTGCTTGAGAGCTACACAGTAATGGGTCTTACATGGGGTTTCAGTAGCAAATCTAGAAATCTTGTTATAGCAGGTTTCTAGCTTGTGTAGGTCAGCTTTGCAGAGGTTAGTAAGTATTGGAGATGTGTAGAGGAGGGTAGACAGCAGATGTGTTCTGGCTATGGTGACTTTAGTTTGTTTAGTAAGAAAATTTTTATTGCAATAAAGGAGATTGAGCTTTTTATGAACCTTTTTGATACATTGGGCTATATGAACGTCATATTTAATGTTGCAATCTATTTCTACCCCTAACAGTTTAGTGTGGGAGGTAGGGCTGGTGAAGGTGTTGTATGGGAGACTGGATCTACCTGTGTTGAATAGGAGAAGTTTTGTTTTATTTGGATTCAGGATTAGCTGAGAGTTAGTGAACCAAGTCTCGGCTTGAGAGAAGGACTGTTGAGTCAGGGAGTGTAGGTCAACTAATGTTTGTGCTGCACAAATCAGGGTGGCAACATCAGCGTATTGTACTACTGAGGTATTAGGTGTGGAGGAGGAGAGCTGGTTGGTAAATAGAGAGAAGAGTAGTGTGCCAAGTATGGAGCCGAGAGGGACACCTATGGTAACAGGCAGAGGAGAGGATAGTTGGTTGTGCCATTTCACTGCTTGTTGATGACCTGATAGGTAGCTTTAAAGCCATGTTAAAGAGTGTGTGTGCTGATATTTATGGTGGGTAGCATGTTAAGGAGACTGTTATGGCTGACGATGTTGAAGGCTTTAGACAGGTCTAGAAAAATGGCTGAAACTAGTGGTCCTTTGTTTCTGTGGTGGTTAACTATATTGGAGAAGGACATTAGTGCTGCTGTGGTGCTGTGGAAGGCCCTAAAGCCATGTTGGTTTTTAGACAGCAGGTTGTTTGTTAGGAGGAAGTCTATGAGTTGGGTGTGAACAACTCTTTCCAGAATCTTTGATAAGGGTGACAGAATAGCTATAGGTTGGTAGTTATTTAGTTCTATGAAATTTCCTCCTTTGTGTAATGGTATAATGTGAGAGATTTTCCATATGTTAGGAACTTTACACTCTGTTATAGATCTGTTAATTAGGATGGCTGCAGGATAAGCTATGACATCTGCAGCTACCTGTAGGAATTCTGCTTGTAGATTATCAGTGGCCAGGGTGGTTGATTTACACTTTTGGATTTGGTTGAGGTTGGATGTAGAGTAAAGTTGGTGCTATTATCATGTGGGTAGTTTTATTTTGTTTGGGTGGCAGGTTGGGGTTGTTATTCATACTTTGGGTATTTGCAAAGGCTTGTACTGATTCAGTGAAAAAAATATTGAATTGAGTGGGGATGTTCTCAGAGTTAATTACTGTTTTAGGTGTAGGGGTTGTAGTCTTTCCTGGTTTTAGTACAGAATTTATAGTGGCCCCAAAATTTTGTGGGTTGTAGAGATGTTTTTCTTGGAGGTTTTGGTAGTAGTTGATTTTGTCAGATTTAATGCATTTCTTGGCTTTATTATGAAGTTCTGAGTAGGTTTGTTTTGTTGACTGGGATTTGTTTTTGTTGTAGTTTGTCCATGCTTTGCCCCTGTCTTTGAGGATAGTTTTAGCTTCTTTGCTTAGCCAGGGGGCATAGTTGGTCTTTGTTCTAATGGTTCTAGTGGGTGCATGATGGTCTAATATTTGTAGGAAGGTTGAGCTGAAGTAGTTGACTGCCTCATCTAGTGACAGTGATGTTAATGGTTTCCAATTACATCTGTTTAATGAATTTCTAAACTCTTCTGATTTGAAGTTTGTTTTGTTCCTGACTATTCTTAAGGTTGTCTGGTTTATATGGAGAGTTTTTTTTCTAAGGAGGAAGGTAGCTTGATGGTCACTGAGGCTGTTTGGCAGACAGCCTGCTAGAGATACAAGTGAACGGTCGGATATAAGAATCCAGTCCAAGATAGACTGTTGTTTTGATGTTTTGTCTTTTCTGGTCGGGGCTGTGATAAGTTGGGTAAACCTATGGAGGTTAATGTGAGTACTTGGATTGTGGCAAGAGCAGTTATTCCAGTCTATATTAAAATGTCCTAGTAAGATATTTTCGTGAGGGAAGGAGGTAAAGATCCAGTCTAGTAGGATTTTGATACTGGTAACATTGTTACCAGGTGGGCAGTAACAGCTTATAATATTAATGTGTTTATTGGGGTACAGCTTTAACTAAGCTATGATAGTTTCTGTATTACCTATGTGTGGTATATTAGCCTCAATTTGTTCTAACTTGAGCTGGTCTTGGAACAACAGTGCTACACCTCCACCCTTTTTACCATTTCTGTCCCTGCGTAAGATGTTATAGCCTGGTGGTATTATTTCATTGCTACTGATTTCTGGTTTTAGCCAGGTTTCAGTAATTTATACAATATCAAGTTTATATAGCTGAAGTAGTGCGTGGAGTTCATGAGTTTTATTTAAGATACTTATTACATTTATGTTAAGGAAGAGGAGAGAGTTCTTATGTCTAAATCTAATATCAGTAGGAGGGTCAAGGTGTGTGTTTGCTAGCAAGTTGGGAACAGGGTCGGGATGTATGCCCCCACAGCATGACAGTTTAGTCATTAAATGTAAGTAGAGTTTGGTAAACTTGTTGATGATAATAATGTGTTTTAGTGAGTTGTTGGTTGTACATTTGGTTGTTTTTATGTTATGGAGGTATTTTGTTTGAAGGCACACTGTACAAGCAGTGGGCACTTCCTGTGCCAATGGCTATGCCAATATTGTTATGGCCAATTGGGAGAAGGAATTTCTGTTGGGAGAATATGGTAAATGCTTGAAATTCCATAGGAGGTTTGTTTTTGACAGCCGATCAGGATAGAATTGAAAGTGAGTTGGGTGATCTGGGAATGAGGGTCTCACAGAGGGGTTATGCCCCCACTGAACTTCAGGACACCCTGAGGGGTATAATGGAATGTAGGAGCACAGAGGGTAGACCATACTTCTCTGATGGTGAACGGCCAGTGCGGAGGGTAGGGACAATGGATGAGCAAATGAGAATGTCAGTGACTTACTCCAGTAATATCAGGCTTCTACAAAACATTTTTCACAGGAACTGGAACATCCTGTGTGCTGATGATGCTATTAAAGGTTTAGTAGGTGATACCCCAAAGTTTGTATACAAAAATAAAAAGAACTTGAAAAGGATCCTGTGTGGACCTAGGTTACAACATGGCCTTGCAAAGGATCCTGTTAGTGGGGGTAAAGGTGGTACCATTCCCTGTAAAGCCTGCAATTTCTGTATGTACATAGATTGTAGTGGAGAATTCAAGCATCCTGGTATGGATAGAATGTTTAAGTTTAAACGCTCTGCAAACTGTAATAGTACAAACATTGTGTACTTGGCCCATTGTGTGGCCTGTGCATCGTTCTATGTAGGGATGATGACCAGGAGGTTGAGCGATCACATGCGGGAGCACTCCCATGATATAGGGAGGAAGGCAGAGGCAAATGCCTTAGCTAGACATGTTGGAACCTTTGGTGATACACATAGGTTCACCTTCATGGCCATTGACAGAGTTGTGGACAACCTCAGGGGGGGTGATGTGAAATTGAAAGATGAGACGAAAGAACTTGAATGGATTGTGAGACTCAGGGCCAGTATGTGCAGGGGGCTTAATGACAAAATGAACATCAAGGTCATTCTCCTAGGAAGAGACTTGTTAAAGTGAAACATTAATATACCTTTGGTGTGTTTTAGTTTTTAAAAATGTTGGTTCATGTTTTTAAATGTGTTGTTTCCTATATGCTGTTTTTTATACAGTTTTTATATGCTGTTTTTATATGCTGTCTTTCATTTGCACATGGAATGACCTGTGACTTTTAATTAAGGTGGGGTCTGAATTAGTGAGTGTAGGATGATATATAAAGGAATTTCATACTTTGTTTCAATGTCTGATGAAGTGGCTTGGTCCACGAAAGCGCTAACCATTATATGTTCATTGTGGATTAAACTATTTTGCATTCTCTACAGCCGTGGTCTGTTGCTTCCTTTACTTTTTATGCATTTGGATCATTATTTATTATTTTGTAAAGCAGAGTGCAAACTTGGGGGGATATGCTGTGAGAAAATGGCAAATCACTCAGCTTCAATAATTTTGAAACAGTGATGTTGCCTCCTGTCTCCTTCAGCTATGAAGTTTGTGGTTTTCTTTTGTAATGTCTGCAGTTTTATAGAATATAAGTGGAAGTGGTACCAGTGATTGAAGACTATGCTTCATGGTGAGGGGGAGGATAACTTTCTTAATAGCATATTTTCCATGTTTAGATTAATTATTCATGCTGTATTATGTGTGAAAAACAGCAACATTAGTTTTACTTCCCAGTTTACAAATGCAAGTGTAGTTAACTGAACAATGAATCAAGACAGGAAGCTATTTATAGGTGTGTATGCTTTCAAGTATAACTGCAGTTAGGGTCAGATATTTTCTATTGACCCTTGAACATACCAATTCTCTTCTAAGTATTAGAAAGCATGTTTAATCTTCTTTTCTTTTAACTTAAGTTCAAGGTGGACAAAAGACATGCAAAACCTATTTGAGCTGATGTTTAGTGTGTCTAGTTTTTCAAGGGGCATTCAGAGCCTATCCATAATGATATTTAGTGTGTTGAGACATGCAAGGTCTATTTAATCTGATACTTAGCACATCCGCAATCAGACATTGAGCAGTGCCAGATGCCAGTCATGTTATCAACATACAAAAGCATGTTAGAAATGCCAGGGAGGGAACATAGTGGTGGAAGTGATTTAAAGTATGAAGATTAAGGGTCTCAACACAAAGCTTTGGGAAACTCCAAATTTGATTAATTTATAAGGAGGAGAACATCCTTATATAACATTTCCTTGGATGAATCTGTTATGAGGAGATTAAAGCAATTCAGCATAAAAAGGACTTCGAAAAGAGTAAAGCTTTCAAAATGTTAAGGAACATATCACAAAGTTCTCCATTATCCATGGCTTGATACAAATTTGCTGTTGACACCTGCTAAAACCAAGTTACTGGCCAGAGAGTAGTCTGTACACTCCCACATGTGTCTTTAACTGTGAGGCTAATGCTTTCTCTAGGATGTTTTGCTCCAGGTAAAAAAGAACAATTGGATTATATGATGCTAGTTAGTTAGACAAGCCATTATGTTGCTTGGGAAATGGAATGAGAGTTACTATTTTTCAGAAATTTGATACACTTCCAGTGGTAAGAGGGAAGCAGATGACATGTCTGAGTATTATGTTAACTGCCAGAACTTATGACAAAGGCCATCTGAGCCTATGGTTCACCAAGCCATTTGTTAACATGGACAGAGATATAATGGCAAATTGAAACTCCATGGTGAAAGCAAATATGATCTCAACAGTAGTATATTGTGAGGGTGGGGTTGATTTATCAGCTCAGTTGCAATTTAAACTAATGAGCAAATCCATCAGCTATTTCCTTTGGTACAGTGACTAAACAATCATCCATCTTAGACTAGCATTCCAGGTATGCATGGGCCTTACTATCAGATTACTTATCAGTGTTCAAAAATCTTCAGGGCTTCAAGCCACAGACAATGACATTGTTCAAAAACTCTGCTAAAGCAACACTGGTCCACCTCTTACAATGGTTTCATAAAGCACAATAGTGCTCAAGATCAGTAGATAAGAACTGCACTTGCTTCTGCCAAGTTGCTTGGAAAAGTGCAATGTCTTTCTTTAATTCAAGTGCAGTACACAGTTCTGGGTTACTATTTATCCATTTCCTTTTGAAATGGTTATACTTCTCCTGTCAAGTCAGAAATGTGATGAGAAAGAATTATAGAACTACATTGCAGTCATTTTGGGAGGCAGCATATGAGCAGTCAATATATGCTAGGGACTGTCCATGTGCAGGATACCGTATGAGATAGTTTTGCTTTTGGACTGAGGGGGTTTAGCAGACTATCATGCATGAGATGAAAGACTGACATTTTAGGTTTTACTTCTAGATTGTTTGTCTGTAAACAACTAGACCAAAATAGAATGCTTGTCTGAAAGAATGGCCAGGCTAGCTGAGCGATATGTTTACAAAATCATGCTAACTTCAAGTAGAATATGATAGGAAGGTAAACTTTTCTGTCCAGCGCAAGTTAAAGTACTCAACTAGCATTGACGTTTTCCACTGTGGCTCCCTTATAAAGGAAGTATAAGGGAGTAAATGTTGTCAGTTATAGTAGCTTGTAACGTATAAGGAGGCTTATATGCCAGGTGTAGTCTTATTTTAAATGAATGAGCTACTTGGCATTCACAAACCAACCAACTGACCTCCTAGTCAGAAACAGTGTCATTGTACATGTGGAACTGTAACAAAATCAGTTATGTTGGTCTTTCCATAATGTATATAACACGTATTTTATATAGGGCTCATTCATCTGACACAATCTTTTGTAACATCAGTCACTCTGGAAAGACTAATATGAGCAAAAAAGTATTCAAACAGCAAAATGATGTTGTCAAGCTTTGAAAGTGCATAACTCCGGTTGCAAAACAGAGTACTCCTGTGTTTATTCTGGAATGCATTTCTGCATGGTTGGTTGTTTACACTAATTAGAACACCAGATTTATAACTGGAAAACTTTCCTTTGCATGCTTTGAAGAGTACTTGCTCACATGTTCTCTTGTATTGGAGTGCTATGGTTAGCTTGGAGAGTTGAAAATAAAGTAATAAAACTAGTGGCCTCAGCTATACTCACTGACTTTGAAGTTGCTACTGTTATACAAGGTCTTGGCACTGCTTTTGTTAACTTTTATGTCTTCTGTCAGCTATTCATCAACACTATTATTTATCCTGCAACCTCTATATTACCTGTTTAAAGTCTTTAGCACAATCACTTTGTATTAGTCTATGCGGCTGTCTCTTTTATGTGCTTTAAGGTAGGATACAGACATCATAAGACTGGAATTAAAAGCTTTTGGCAAAACCCTTCAGGAGCAAATAATTTTAATAAACCTTTCATACAGAACATGAGAACTCTTCGCTTTATACAACAATGACCTCAAACACTGAGAGGTTTTGCTATTGTAGACTTCACTCAGTCGTTCCCTGCAGGAAGAATGTTCGTTGACAGAATCCTGAGGCAGTCAAACTGCAACATATGCCTTTTTTATAACCTCCTCTGTACGCAGGTACAACGACACTAATAAAATAATAACAAAGATGCTTTTAAATGCATGGCACTGCAGAATATATCAGTTTGTACACATTGCTTGCATTTGCCTACATGCTATAAGGCCCCAGGCTTTCTTTAAAGGAATACAAAGTGGAACAAAGACTGACATCTATCACCTGCCCCAAACAAATATGACTGGTTATTGGAAAATCATAACCTCCCTTCTCCTAGGTCTCTGTTCTTTCACAGAGTCTTTCTATAAAAAATGAATAAACTGTGTTAATTTCAAGCTGTCCACTACTTGGACATTCAGAATTAAATGTGAAATCTAATGTTGCCTTACTTCTAGAGACATAAACTGTAACAAAACATCCATGTTGTAGTGGAGGTCTTCATGACAAAATGTTAATGTATGCCCCTAACTAGACAACTTCCATTCACTCAAGTGCTGTATCTCCCTTGAAAGTCACTACAAACAAATGAGAAAAGACACTGATCTTTAAATGAAACTGATGCCAGTAACTGATTTACTTCATAGCTTAACAGAGTATAAAACAGACATAGGATATACTTAAATGTTCAAAGCTTTGTAGTGGTTAGATGTGTTTGCAGTAAGCTATTCACAAATAAACTAAAACATCATTACCTAAATGATCATCAGGCATTGTTCACAAGAGATTCAAACAAAACATATTACCTAAATGCTGTTTTTATTATAACATTATATTTACTTCAAAGTTTGTGAATTTCTTATTCAAATATGAAATAATGCATTATACTTAAAATGAATTAATGATGATAGTGTGTTCTACTGTGGCAGTACAAGAGAAACTAGTGTGAATGCCACTTCAGACAAAAGCCAAAATATAAATTGCTATTCACACATCATTGCAGTGGCTGCTTTTACTGATGCTGGGAAAGTCACCACACCTCCAGAGTGGTCTGCCCTTTATAACCCCTTACTTGATATAAAAAAACTTTGAGATTACAGCACCTCAGGAAACAAATAAAGCCCCTATGTGGCAACAATATTCATACTATATAAAATGTAATCAGGTGTATAGCTCTTACACGAACTGCTGTTGTACCCTCATGAGGAGACAGAACATTTTCCTATAAAACAGTGGTCAATAAAGAAGTGTTGCAATATTTGATATGGGGAGCTGGTTGATTTATTAAAAACATGATAATTACTTTTCCAGAAAAGGTAGTGGTACATGCATAAAGCATCCATGAAAATATGATAGGAAGCATACATGCCAGGAAAAAAAAAAACAGTGTATGTTTAAAATGCTGAATTTAACACTTGTGATCAGACATTGTCTGCAGGGTTGTGTGCACAGGGAAAAGCAATATAAGTATGTGATATGTTTCTTTAATTGTACAGCATCTTATATATTGATTTATTCACTTACATTAAAGAAAGACTCCCACTAGGCCAAGACATATGTACAGGGAGACTCGAGGAGAAAGTCCCCAATGTATAAACATAAAGCACAGCTGTGTAATTGAAGTCCTGCATATTATTAAGGAAATAAAAGAAATAGAAGCAGGATGTTTAGAAAAGGGAAGCAGCACAATTCATAAAAATAAATGGAATCAGTGGGAACAATACATGCAGAATAGTGTTCAGGAGGATTGAAATTTAAAGGAAGGCAGAAACTGAGCCATTTATGTAATACTGGGGTGAATGAAAACTGGAAAAGTTACAGCTTAATGTCTTTTTTATTACTGCATATATATATCTATGTCACTTTTTAAAACATTTCATGATTAATAAAATGTTTATGATCTCATGACTAGGACTGTTTTATGCTAAGCAGAAATGTGGTATAGTCTGATGCACCAATCAATAAATTGAAGTGAAAACAGCATCTATTATCTTAACAAGGGATATTTAGAAACAGGAAGTTAAACCTATAGTCATAGCGATTGTGGCACTTATTGTTTTCAGTAATGGTATGGGCTGAGTGCTTTGTTACTAATTGCTATCCAAGTCTTTTGTTGTATTTAGTGACAAAGGTCACACAGTTAGTCTCTCTTCCATGTTAGAAACGGTATAAGGTTTTGTACCATTACTACCTCTAGCATATGCGTATAATGCAGTTAAAAATACTGCTGACCTGTAGTATAAATATACCATTTTATGCAGATTTTTACTCTTCATAATTGTAGTCCACAGGGTTTGTGTCTTATGCCTGGACAATAGCCACTGTTACTCCCCTACACAAGAGTGGCACTGTCTACAGATAAATATAGGTAAACATAGGTTCATCAGCTTTATAACTTGTATAGTTAGCGTCTTTAGTTAAGACACACTGACTGCATATTTGCATATATTCAACTGCTTTATCTGCATATATTCAACTGTTTTTAGAGTTTTTTTGTATTGTATGGCTTCATAACACTTGTTTAATGCTTGCATAGTTAGCGTCTTTAGTTAAGACACACTGACTGCATATTTAAACAACTCTGCTCTCTATTAACATTCTCGTTTGGTTCCGACTGCTGCTTAATTGACTAGCTGGTTTCTATAACCCTTATCTCCTTGTTTAATGCTTGTATAGTTAGCGTCTTTAGTTAAGACACACTGACTGCATATTTAAACAACTCTGCTCTCTATTAACATTCTCGATTGGATCCGACTGCTGCTTAACTGACTAGCTGGTTTCTACAACCCTTAGACTCCTCATCTCTGCTATTGCCGTCTACATTCTGGTCACGGCTTGCTGTAAGGCATACACTGCTAGCTTTTTCTGTCTAGTACCCAGTGGTGTTTTCAGTACGTAGCTATATGGACCTTACGACTGCATTGTCCGTAATTATTAACACTGGCTTAAACCGTTGCTATTAAATTAAATATTGACCCAAACAACTTAGATCCAATTAAGTCTGATTTAATCTGCTACCTACAACCTTTAGTGGCTTCTCGCTTTTGCTACTATTGCCGACTCAACCAACACACTGTGCTATGTTAACTACTGAGTCTCGCCAGACTTCTAGTAATGCGATATAGCTTTAGACACCACTTTATTGTGTATAGACAAGCTATAATTCACGTTGGGACCCTCTTAGTAGCCCGGCCAATACTGTAGCGACTGCCACGTGTTACTACCCTTACATTCTTATTAAAAATTGACTTGTCCTATATTTTAGTTGTCCGGTTACTGGACTGATCTGTAATTATATAATATTCTACCTCAACATATACAGTGCTCTAGTGACTTAGTTTTGTCTACCGTCATACTTGATAATTGAACTAAGCTAGATATTTGCTTATAATTTACCATGTAACTGCACTCCTTACCTAAAATACACTTCAGCAATCGCTACTGTGGCCTGTTATACTGTATTAGAACATGATAGCTTTTACAAAGTAGCTTTCTTGATGTTATCCTGCCTGATTATAACCGACTGTATTGCAATCTATGTGATACACACGAATGGTATATTGTGAAGTAGTGTATATCAGCCAAAGGATCTTTCCATACTATATTAGGTGCAGCTACTAATATGAACCTGTGTAACAGTTGATGGTTGGTGCCACTGGTACATTAGATTAGACAAGAATAGACACTTTAGATATTAAGAAGATACATTTTGCATATCTAGTTTTGATCCTTGCATACTATATAATATTACAGATTAAATATTTTAATGAGTCTATAAACTTACAGTTTTTCTATTGTACTGCCTACCTCATTACCTTCTCTTTCTCCTTCCCTATAGTACTCAACCAGTGTTACAGTCTGCCCCTGCACAAAATACCTGCTATCTCCCAACTGGACTCCAATAAATGATAGGGAAAACAAGGAAAACTCTAACAGCTCCCAAAGAGATACTTTGTTACTGAAAACAAGAAAGTATGTATTGATAGTGGCATACACAAACTGTTATCTAATGGCTGAAATGATCTATGTTTAGATACTTAAGCCTCCCAAACAGGTTTGCCAGCAGCCTTACCCTTCTCAAAAGCCTTTTCTTCTCTACCTAGCATTGTAGCAAATACTTCTTCTAACCCCCTTATTCTCTATTTTTCCTGTCTGTTCCTAGGCATCCCACTCTAACTACATAGTATCTGACCCTTTGGTCTTGTTTTAAACATAATCTATCACTTAATACTCATCCCTTTACTGATATAACTCTCTACCTTCCTACTTTTTTTAGCTTGCCTTCTCTGCTCCTAGCTTTCTCAGACTCTCTTTACTCCTTCCACCCTTGTACTAGCCTTTTCCTATTACACTTGCTTCCTTTCATATCCTGAGCATCTTGCTTTCAGTACCCATACCTGTGACTGACCTCTTACACTCCTAGACTTACCTGCTGGATTTTTCCTACTTTGCTGATTGTCTTCTCCCACATACTGCTCTCCTGTCTCAACCCGCTCCGTTCGCCCTACGGGCTCACTCCGCTCCCCAACCCTGCCCCCAATTCCCACCCACCCCCAGTGGTCCTACATTTATACCTCCATTAGACACACCCTCAACCAATCACACATAAGCTCCTCCTTACCACACCCTCCCCTCTTACCTCATAGCACACCCAACTTGCCCAGACCCACCCACCACACTACCTCTTAAAGTCAAAATTACTACCTTTACTTTCCTCTTCTTTCTATTCTTTATGATCTCTTTTACTTCCCTAATATACACAATGTGTATATCATCGCTCCCAATATACTTTCAAATAACTATCTGTTTAACACTATTGCCTCCCCTAGTAACTACTTATCTCCTAACCTCCTATGAACACCCACTTTACTCCTCAATTGTGTTTCCCTCTAAATGTACCTCTATACACACCTCACCTTTTACACCAGCCACCTTAAATCTCACTACCAAACCAAACTACCTATTTACCAAATATCTCAAACTAGCTTACTTTAAGCTTAGCAAACATAAACATAAAAAACATATTAACATCTTTCATAAACAAATCCAACTCCAATATTTCTTATTCCCCCAATCTCTATTGGATGGGGACATTCATCCTAACCCTGGCCCAAACAGCACAAACACTAATAGCTGCAATAAACAAGACATAGCTTCTCTCACAACACCAAACGTACATACCAACACTCTTACTATAGCTCATCTAAACATACGAAGCATTTGCAACAAAACCTCTCAACTCCATGCCCTTTTAGATGTTCAACATTTTGATATCCTATGTTTAACAGAAACATGGCTAAAACCAGCCATTAAGGACAATGAAATTACCCCCCCTGGGTATAATATCTTTAGAATGGACCGTAAAACCAAAAAGGGAAGTGGAGTAGCAATTCTCTACAAAGCACAACTCCAACTTAGTACAATAAATCTTAACCTTCCACTAGACAATAATGCTGAAGTAATCAGCTCAAATCAGCTCAAAACTTCAAATCAACCCTAGTAAAGCTATTAACATAATTTGTGTTTATCTTCCCCCAGGAAAGAACACCAACACCTTAGAATGTATCCTTAGCTTTCTGTCAAATAACCTCCCCCAAGAAACACTTTTCTATTCACATTTTCTATTCTCCCTTATTCAAAATTACTTTGGCTTTTCCATTGGGTCTTCTACCATACAATTCCAATGAGTAAATCTAACCATATAAATAAAGTCTACATATAAAATGCACGCTTTGGTCAGTTATGGTGCTTAAGACACAACTTTTATTCAATGAGTTAACAATTATTCCCTTTGTATCTTTTTTCTGATTCTATCCCATAGACCATTAAGCTACCTCTAGCCATCTTTTCTGAATTCTTCCCCAGTCTTTGTCACTGTTCTCCCTTCCCTTCCTGCTTAGATGTAAACACCCATCTTTGATTCCTTTTTTTTTCTTTTCTTCACAAACTGGAATAAAATATCCATTATTTTCTACCTACCACAAATACATACTTTTATCTCTTCAAACTATTATAAAATTCCCTTCCTGCTATCAAACATTTACAAAATCTTTTTTTTTTTATTCCATTCTCATCTGGTGCCACAATCATGCTTCTCTATACCCCATTTTGCCTTTCTAACCATAAGCACTTTAAAGGAAGGTCTGTGTCCATGTCTCATCTATTCTTCTTTCTATATACTTCATAAACATATTACCTGTGTTGTTTTCCCTGCTCTCCCAATTCCCCCAATTTCCATCCAAACCATTTTGATTGCTTCCTTACATCTCCTTATGAAATGGGCGATATTAATAACAGTGACATGTTTAATAAAATCTGGCAAACCCTAGCCTCACTGTTTTCCTCCTTGCACCCTTCTAAGGTATTCTTCCTTATCTTTCCCTCCAAATGAATCTGACATATAATCCATGCAGCTCCATCTTCTCCTTTCAACAAACTCATATATGCCTCCCTCTCTATAATTCTTCTGGCTTACACCCTTTACAATTTCTTATGATCCAAACATTTGTCTCCCTTTCTCTGCCCAGGGCAAACAAACCACTTCCCTATCACCCTATATCACCAACCCAATTAATGACTTTTTGAGGTGGTATTTCAAACTCCTTTCTTCCTCAAATACCTTAAATATCTTTAAAATTGCTAGCAATTGCCTGGTCACATCTTCTAGTAAAATCATTCATTCATCCTCAAAACATGCTACTTTTTAGGTGTGCACAGAAATGCAGTGATGACATCTTACTAATTGCAGTGAAGAATCCCCTAGGGCTACAACTGCTATTTTGATATATAATTCTACTGAAGATTTCTATTACTGCAAAAAAATAGTTTTTAGATGCAATCATATTTTTCTTTATTTTAAAAGATGGTACTTGCTCCTTGATTGCTATTGCAGTGGGAAGTCCTGTGCAGCTTATCTGTATGGTCAGAAAAATTCCAGTATGTTGACTATTCCTTCCTCTGAGCAAGATGGCTAACATAGTTTTTATTTTGCCTCCAGACACTAATTTCCTTAGTGCCTGAAGTGTTATGACATATATAAAGTTTAAAATCTTCAAGTGTGATGCTAGCAAGATCAACAGCTTCAAACCCTCTCTGCCAAATTAGAAAATCAGTAGGCAAAAATAGTTACAGAGAAGGAAACTGCAGTACTAAACTCTCTGCAGACAAGGGATCTGCAATTAAAGGCATACTACATGGAAATATATAATGATGATCAGGAAGACTGGAGTAGAAGAAGCAACCTACATTTCATTGGATTACCATAGAGGAAAGAAGGTAATGACTTAGTGAATTTTATTAAATTGTAACTTAGAATCTATTTAAACAAAACACTCCAATGGCAACTGAAAAAACATACAGGATAACTCAAAGGAATAAACCTGTCAATGTAGCTCAACATTTCATTGTGCAATTGTTGGACTATTCTGATTGAGAGTTAGTGCTTTGAAATATCTACCACTATTGTTTTTTTTTCTTTCTGCTTGTCTCTTATCTTATCTTCCCCACTATCCCTCCAGCATCCTAAAACTACCATACTTGGTTGCTACTAGTCTCTTAATGTGGTTGCTATTAGTGTCTTAATATATCTGAAGCCTAGAACCACTCTTTTAATATGTTGCTAAGCATTGGTATAAGGTTTACATGTTCCACTATGTCAATTATACTTAATTTACTTCGTATTTAAGCTTATCTTGGTGCTTAAGTATTTTCTAAATGTGCTATTTTGTAATAAGGTTACCCTTTGAGCTTTTTTATATATTGTAAATGTATTTCTCGTGGAGATTTTCTCCCCTGGCCTCCACTGAAAATGGGCTGTGCTTGGCCCAGTGGACTATCTCAGTAAACAAATTCCAATAAATAAATAAATGATAAATACATAAATGCAGAAAGAAAGGTGAAAGATTTATTGCAGGGCCACAGTGCATGTTTACCTGAATACGGTAACACCCTCTACAAAAAATGTAAAGCCATGATGCCTTTCATTGGGTGACTACTGGAGAAAGGTGTAGCCTGTCAGATCAGGTTTCCTACTAACTGCTATATTATGTATGTTGGACGTCAATGTAGAGGAGAGGAAGTAGACAGTTTTGTTAAACTATACCCAAGCAATTTTCTTATTTATTTATTTATTTGTTTATTATTTATTTCCAGTTTGATGACTGGGGAAGTCCACTGGGCCCAGGGAGCCCGTTTTCAGTGGAGGCCCAGGAAGAAAAGCTCCACAGAACAAAGTACAGTTAAAGATACAGCAATCTATACAAAACAGTTACAAATACAAAATATTTAAAGTAGGAGACAAATTATGTACAGTAATTACATAGAACAAAATTTATTGTGGATTTCAAGTACAAATACATTACAAGGAGAAAGAGATACAAATTATTTACAATATTTACATAGAACAATGTATCATATGGATTAGAAGTTATTGAGAATGAGCAAACCTTCTAAGAATCCTAGATGCACAAGAGGTAAAAGAGCTATGGTGGGAGAATACAGTTACATTTCCATTTAGAAGAGAGGTAAGGGTGAAGCAGAGTTTTAAAGTTGTCAGTGTTCTGCAATGTCCTTAGGGAGGAGGGGAGAGAATTCCATTTTTTGGTTAAGGAAAGGAGAGGAGAAGTTGTCCAGTGGGTCGCTTAGGTTTGTGGACAATAATTAAGTTTTGATGTTCAGATCTGAGAGTTCTATTTGGGATGTATGGGGGTAGAATGTTAGTGAGCACAGGGCATTTGGTGGGGTTCAATATTAGCTTGTGAGCTGTAGTAAGTTGTAGGTAGTCCAGATAGTTAGGAAGTTCTAGCCAATTTAGAGAATGGAGGGCAATGCAGTGATGGGAGGAATACCTGGCTGGGTGACAAATTTAGAAATTTTGTTGTAGCAATTTTCAAGTTTGAATAAGATGGAGGAAGATAGGTTGGTTAGTAAGGGAGCACTATACTTTAGTGAGGGAAGGAGATAGGCAGAGGCGATAGTTTGTCTAGTTGAAGGTGAGAGGAGGTGATTGTTTCTGTATAGCATGCCAAGTTTTTGATCTTTTTTTTTATATTTTGATGAATATGGGTATTGCATTTTAGGTGTTCATCTATAGTTACACCAAGTAATTTAGCAAAGGGAATGACTTCAATAGTACAGTTGTTTTGGCTTATGATTTGGAAGGAGTTTTTATCATAAGGAAAGGATTTTGAGGGTGAGAATAATAATATTTTGGATTTTTTAGCATTTAGAGAAAGGTGGTTTTGGAGCATCCAGGTCGCAGTGGTTGAGAAGGCGGTCTGAATCTTTGTTTGGAGTTTGGGGAGGTTTGTGGCAGAGCAGACTAAAGTTGAGTCATCTGCATATTGTATGATTTTGGCATTAGGGATGGCAGAGTGGAAATCATTAATGAAAATATTGAACAGCATTGGACCGAGAATGGATCCCTGGGGTACACCGGTCAGGGTAGGTAGAAAAGGTGAAGTGCCTTTTTTCCATTTCATAGACTGAGATTTGTCAGACAGGTAACTTAAGAACCAGGACAGGGTGCTTTGGGAGAGATTTAGGTTAGAGAAATGGCTCAGAAGATGGGTTTGGGAAACAGTATCAAATGCCTTGGAGAGATCGAACAGAACTTTTGATACCATTTCCCCAGAATCACAGGCATGATTGATTGTATCTAAGAAAGAGAGAAGAGCTGTTATTATGCTATGCTGAGGTCAGAAACCATGTTGGGTTGGAGTAAGAAGTTGGTTTTGAGTTGGGAAAGGCATACGTTGGAGGTGGATACATTTTTCCAGGATTTTGGAGATTGGGGAGAGGATAGCTATGGGGCGGAAGTTTGAGATATTAGCGTTTTTGTCTCCTTTATGGAGAGGTAGAATAAAGGCTGTTCTTCAAATATAATGTGCTGGGAGTCAGACATGGAAAATGACTAGTCTTCACTTTTTTATTATTCAGTGCTAGGGCAGGATTTCTTGTTGATTAGGTCTTTTGGCAAAGTAGCCTTTCTTTTTCAAGCTAATATTAATTTGTAGGGGCCTGGCTCATTTTTGTTTGTTGTTAGGCATAGGTATAACCCTGAGAGAATCCTCTTGTAATGGGAATCCAACATTACAGAACCATATTTGGCTATTTCAGTCTTGCAATTACTTGTTATTCAGTGTTAAGGAAGTGTAGCTTTGTCTGGGGCTGGGCAATATCATAGGAATTTTTTTTCTGTCAGGTTTGGCATTGATAGTCTGTAGGGGTGTAACTTAGGCCAGCTATATACATGTTGCAGAATAATAGAATATCCTGAACCAGAATTTTTGAAATATGCTCTAGTCCAGCTAAATTCTTTTTGAACCCTAAGGCACTGATTCATCTTTCTTGGAATGTGAGGGGCCTACTTATGATTTAAAACAGAAGGCATTTATTGTCTTGTGGAAAGACTTAGCTCTGATAGTGTTTTTGTACAACAAATTGAACTTAAAGCATATTAGTGTGACCTATTGCATAGGAAATAGAAAGGTTGGGGATTTCCAATTGCATTGCCAAGACTGGAAGTCCATAAATGAGTACATTTGACATTGTAATCCTTTTTGAAAAGCCCAAAGTGTCATTTGGCCTCCAGGTAAAATGTGTGCAGGGATTAGTCCTACAATTCTGGGCTGTTTTTATGGTCTCAGAGGCGATGATCTACAGACTATCCATATGCTTAGAGACTCACTCCCAGGGTTGGGAAGTAAGGCAGTGGCAATGATTATAGGGTTGACTTTAATTCTTCTTTAGATACTAATATGTGCAAGCCCCAGTAGGGGGGAATACAACACCTTAAGTAATCTGTGAATCTCAAAACTTTGTTCAAGATCTTTGTTAAAGAGCTGGTGGATACTTGGTTGGCCTTGCACCATTTTACATATAGCATTGTAAGTAGACTTGATTACATGTTTTTAGCTCATATAAATTTAATGGTGGAGTTAGGGTTGAGAAGGGATCTACTGCCTTATCCACTCATAGTTATGCAAAGTCAAGTATTCTATCTTAATGCCCCCTGTTCACAAACCCCATGGAGATTTGATATTTTACTTTTGAAATCTCATTATGCTCAAACTATCTTTCAGAAAGAAAGATATTATTAACTTCTGTTGTAATAAGGAGAGTGTTAAGGTAATTTATACTCTAAAATAAGAATCCTTTAAGGATTTTATTGAAGATAAAGCAATATTATTGTGCATAAATCAAAGATTTTTTTTATTTTATTTTTTTGAAAAAATAACCAGTAGATAGAGGATCAAATCTCATACTTAGATGCAGATTACAACACTTCTACTAAAGATAATGGGCAGCTTAGTGCCCAGATTTTACAATGTCAGAAGTAATACAAAGCTCTGCAATTTAAGTATCTTCATATGAAATGGGAAAAGTTGCAACTTGTTTACATGGGCCAAAGCTATCACTTCCCTAAACTTTTAGTGCAATGTCTGGTTGAAAGGAGGAGGGAGATTTTCATACTGTCTATAACAGATGACATAGCTATAACAAGATGGGAAGCTTTTGAGATTTATAGTGTGGCTAACCAGTACTATGAACATTTTACAGTTCTTTGGATTGGGTCAGGGATAATTTAATTCAATTCTTTCTCTATAAAATTAGATTACGGATACTGATGTAGCCTCTTTTAAGCAGCCATTTACTATCCAAGAAATAGCAGAATGCATTATGAAATTACCTACTGGGAGGGTACCTGGCTAGACAGGCTTCCAGTAGAGTTGTATAAAACTTTCATGGATTTTCATAGACAACTACTATTAGATCTATATCAGTCCTTGGAAAAGAAGGAGATACCTACTGACTAATAGTAGACTAGCTACAATAGTTTGTCTTCCACAGATCAGTAGGTCCAAATTATCTGCACAGGACTTTAAGCCAATTTTCCTTTTGCAGTTAGAGAATAGCTTATGCTACAGGTTTAACCAAAAGTCTGTAAGGTATACTTCCTTCTGTAATGCATCCATTACAGCAAGGTGTTATTAAGGGCAGAGGAGTATGTCCAGAGTTGGTCTGCCTCTGGTTGAATATGGTCAAAGTTTGCAGGACAAATATTGTGCACTCCCCTGTGGCTGTTTTTTGTAGCTTCACATAAGGCCTTTGATTGCCTAAAATGGGGCTTTTATAGGCTGAAATAAGTATGTATAGCTTTAAAGGGAAGTTGTTTAGAATAATGCAAGCTACTTTATTTTCAACTCTTGGCACAAGTGGTAACCAGTGGTGTTACACTTTATCTATTTCTCCTACATAAAACCACCAGACAGGGGTGCCCACATTCCCCCAAGTCATTATTTTAGCTTTGGAGACCCCTGCTGTTTTCTTGTGACAGAACCACCCAAATTTGGGTATTCTGGCTAATCATTTCATAACTGTGTTTTCCTCCTGGTTTGCAGATGATGGTATCATATGGCTATCTGCTCCACCCCAAGCACTATCAGTTTTAAAGATGCTTGAACTCTTCATAGATATTTCTAGTCTTAAAATAAACCAGAATTCAGCTATTTTCTCACTGAATGAAAAAGTAGAGATGTATTGATTGAACTCTCCAATGTCCCGGTTCTGATACAAACAAAAGTTAAATACATAGGCATCATTCTTTCTTACAAACTTTATAAATTGTTAGAGCTGAATTTTATTTCCTTAGTTGGTAAAATGCTATCATTTTTACTCAGTGGAAACTCCTCTCCCTTACTCTTTTAGCAAAAATTGTTGCTGTGAAAATGTGTTGTCCTTTTAAATGTATTGTTTATGCAACTTTTTACATGATTATTTGTCAATGAGATGCAAAGAGTGATTGCCTCTTTTCTCTGAAAGTCTCATTCATTTCAAACAACAAGGAAAAAAATATTTTTATTTGGGACTCTCAGAATTTTGTAGCTATAATAAGGTTGTTGCCTTGGTAGCATATTTGGTAGCCCAGGGCAATTTCTAGACCATGTTTTTTTTTTTTTTTTAGAACTTGAGATCATTAACTTCGCAAAGAGACAGTAACTAGATATGTGACCCGTTGGAATGGCTAAGCATGTTGATTGTTATGGGACTGGACATTCTTTTAAGTTCATGGTTTTACAACTCAAGTTTAGAGGTTTAAGACTTGAGGACTGGAAAATAGTACTGAGAACAGTGAATTAAGATGGATGATTATGTTGCAGACTGATAATGGATATGGTTTGCATGAGACTATACCCTTAAACACCAGCCTTGAAATCTTGTGCTATTAGTAAGTAATTAATTGGTTGATGTTAATTGAATGCTTTTGGTGTATATAAAGGTTTGGGTTTTACTTGTGAAAGTGTGGTCTGATGAAGCTCCGTAAGGGCATGAAAACACTTACCGGATAAAATTTACTGTTGACTTTAGCCATGTTAAGATCTGCAGAGGGTCAGAGAACAGTGGAAGCTGACACTTCAAATATAGATTTAGGATGACCAATGGGAGAATATAGTATTCTCATAGAAATGTTTGACTTACACAATATAAACACTTTCATTTTTGGCAGGATACCGTCTTCTCATTGCAGTGAAAAGGATTATTGGAAGGGACCCACTGCTGGAGTTGTCAAGAAGAAGGGGCAACTATTTCCATATTTGTTAGATTTGTACAACATGTGTGGAGATGTGGACTAAGGTGGCTGAAGCAACAATAGGGGCTTTACAAACAAATCTCCTCCTCTTTTCTCAAGTTGAGTTTTGGATTCTTTGGTTAGAGGATCTAATTTATCCTCCTAAGGATTGTGGAATGTTTTGCTAAGATTTGCTATGTAGGTTTAATGGCTATAATTTTCAAAACTTGAAAAACTTGTAGTGTTAAAATTGATAAATTGCTATATATTTATGAGCGTGAACTTTGATATACTTACAAAGACCCTAAATATGCTTTACTATTTTAATTATTGGACTGTATCCTTGTTTTGCTTCTCAATATGGATGTATATTCTCATCATCAGTACATATTAAGAAAATGTAGTTACTTGTTGTGTTACTTTGTTGTTGAGTGTTCAGGTTATATGTTTGTTTTTTCCTCTTCTTAATAAAGTTGTTGCACAAAAATACATGCTACTTTTCCCTGTAAAGCTGATCTGTCTCTCATCTTCCACTTAATTGTTTGTATTACACTTAGTGGTGATGGGCCTTCCTCACTGGTACCCCCCTGAAAAGTTACCTTTTCTGACTTTTGGCCTCTTGTATAGTGCCTGCATTCCACTAAAACACTTTTGATCTACAGCACTTGTTGAAATAATTGGATCAAAAATTCCCACCTAACATTACCAAAGGCCTTCTATATAGCCATCATTACCGTCAAAGTAGACCTCTTCCATTTGAGTTTCACCCATCTAACAAACTTTATTAATATTTTCCAGTCATCAGCTGAAGATCTACCCTTAACAGAGCTCACTGCTCCTCCCCAGTTATATCTGGCAAATGCTGCTTCAACTCTTTTGCCAGAATTCCCGAAAAATGTGTGCATCACCACTGCACAAAGAAATAACCCTACAGTTACCTGGTTTATCTTGACCCTCCCCCACCTTTGACTAACCTCAGTGCTGTTAATTTATAAATGGATTCAGGTATCTCCCCCTTTTTGAAATATCATTAAACACTCCGACCTATCTTTCCTTCATCTACAATTTTACCTTCTTATAAAATGAGTGGAGAAGCCCATTGGATCCTCTGCTTTTAAAACTTTTTTAAATATTTAATCACATCTACCCCTTCATACAATGCAAAATCCCACTTCAGTACCTCTATCAACCTGGTTTTAAGTACTGTTCCTTCCCATTCCCAAATACTAAGTACACTCTTACTTGTTTGATATAGACATTTCATAGACTTTCTTAAACTCAACTCTTCTCTTCTGTTCTCTTCCTTTTTCTTCTCTTCTCATCTCTTCTCTTCTCTTCTCTTCTCGTCTCTTCTCGTCTCGTCTCTTCTCTTCTCTTCACTTAGTGATCTTACACAGCACCATCTAGTCTTCTATCTTTTTTCCCTTTACCTGAGCTTTCCTTTGTTAATCCATCAGTTTCCAATGTAACAATAATGTGTCAGCTTCATTTTCCTCCCCACATTTGGCCTCCACTTTTGGCCAGATCCACCTTCATCTCTGAGTCCTTTAAGTCCTCTCCCTAAGTCATCGAACATTCAGTATTAGTACAATTTCCCCTTCTAATAGTTTAACTTTCTCTTGCAGTTTTTACAAAGCATCTTTGAACTCACTCATATGACGTTATTGCTCCTTCCTCGTTTTCTTAATTTTTACACTATCCTATCTGTCCAGGCTGCTTTTATCCCATCACATTCCTTAACCCTATCCACTATGTTTGCTTTTATTCCCCAGCATCAATTGCTTTACCATTGCTTGCTACCACTCTACCTGCCTAAATTTCCAACAATGCCCTGGACTCCATCTCCACCACTTTTCCACCTCTGTCTCATTTTCCTAATCCATATTCATAACATTGTGGTTTGATAACTCCTTTCAGTTATCCTAACATCCCTCACCTCCGTGCTGTCATGATAATCAGCTAGACGCCTACCATCTCTTATTCCTCAAAAATGTAAATCCACCTTTCTTCCACCACACCAGAAATATATCCACAAAATCTACCATCTTCAGGACTGGCCTTAGGGACTTATTTATTTAATTTATTCCAGTTTGATGACCGGGGAGGTCCACTGGGCTCAGGGAGCCCGTTTTCAGTGGAGGCCTGGGGAGAAAAGCTCCGTAATACATGGTTTAGTTACAAAAAATATTACAAAGAATAATTGTTTTACAAACTTTAAAACAGTTAGAATTCAGAAGAAGAAAACAGTTACAATTTCATTTAGGCAAGAAAGGCAGGCACACAGCATCAGGGCTACATATTACATTATTGTAATTTATAATATCCACATTTGAGTGTAAGGATTAGTTTGATGTGAAAGTTAGCCAGGAGTATAAGTGGAGGGGAGCATATGTGGATTAGGAGAAAGAGTGCAGTTGCATTTCCTGTTTGAATAAAGATAGGAATGTAGTTGAGTTTTAAAGTTTTCAAAGTTGTCACAGGTCCTTAGAAAAGAAGGGAGCGAGTTCCATTTTTTAGCTAAGGAGAAGGATAGCAGAAGCTGACCAGCAGGATGATTGGGTTTGTGGACGGAGATTAGGTTTTGGTGGGTAGATCTAAGGGTTCTGTGGGGTGTATAAGGTCGTAGAATATTGGTTAGTGCAGGGCATGTTGTAGGTTGGAACAATAATCTGTGGGCATTGGTAATTTGGAGATATTCTAGATGGTTGGGGAGTTCAAGCCAATTTAATGAATGAAGGGAAGAACAATGATGGGAGGAGGATTTGGCTTTGGTTGCAAATTTAGAGATTTTATTGTAACAGGTTTCCAGTTTGGAGGAGAGAGTGGTGGATAAGTTAGTAAGTAGAGGAGCACCGTACAGGAGAGAGTGTAATAGATAGGCATTGGCTAGAGTTAGTCTGGTGGAAGGAGAGAGGAAGTGGCTGTTTCTGTAAAGTAAACCAAGTTTTATATTGGTTTTCTTAATGTTTTGATGAATGTGAGTATTGAATTTCAAATGTTCGTCAATGGTAACACCAAGAAGTTTGGCGGAGGGAACAATCTCTATGGTGGAGTTGTTTTGGCTGATAATTTGGAGTGAGTTTTTATCAATAGGGGAAGTTTTGGAGGGGGAAAATAGAATAATTTTGGATGTGTTGGCATTTAGTGAGAGGTGATTTTGGAGCATCCAATTTTCGGTGGTTGAGAAAGCAATTTGTGTCACTGATTGGAGCTCAGCTAGGTTAGTAGCACAGCAAATTAAAGTAGAATCATCTGCATATTGCACAATTCTGGTGTTGGGTATGGCTTGGTGAAAGTTGTTAATAAAGATTTTGAATAGCACTGGGCCAAGTATGGATTCTTGGGGTACCCCAGTAGGGGTTGGAAGGAAGGTGGAGGTGCCTTATCCCCATTTTACAGCCTGAGACCTATCCGAGAGATAGCTGGAGAACCAGGAAAGGGTCTTGTGGGAGCGATTAAGATTGGAAAGATGGTTTATTAGGTGGGTATGGGAGATGGTATTGAATGCTTTGGATAAATCCAGAAGAACTGTTGATACTATTTTACCAGAGTCACGGGTGAGATTTACAGTGTGTAAGAAGGAGAGAAGAGCAGTGTTGGTACTGTGTCCTGGACGGAAGCCGTGTTGGGTGGGAGTGATTAGCTGGTGTTTGGTTAGGAAAGGCATGAGCTGAAGGTGGATGCATTTTTCAAGAAGTTTAGAGATTGGGGAGAGGATAGCTATGGGTCGGAAATTTGAGACACTATTGTTTTTGCCACCCTTATGAAGAGGTAGAATATAGGCAGCATGTCATAATTTGGGTACATAAGATTCCAGCAGGGATCTATTGATCAGAATACGGATTGGGAGGGCAATACCTTCAGTGGCTATTTTTAGGAAGGAGGACAGGATGTTGTCGGGGGCATTGGAGCATGGCTTTAGTTTTGAGAGTAATTTCTTAATATGGTAGGTTGAGACAGGTTTAAGTTCGAAAGTAGGAGGAGGGGGAGTTGGGGGAGAGGAAGATTGAGTGGGTTGAGGAGAAGGGTTATTGTTGGTAAAGGTCTTGGTCAGTTCCGCATTAGAGGAGGTAAAGAAGGAATTGAATAGATGGGCAATTTCATGGTCAGATTTGCTAGTGTCAGGACAGGGCTTGATTTTAGTACCTGGGCTAAGAAGGGAATTAATTGAGTTCCAGAATTTTTGGGAGTTTTTTGGATGATTTACTTGTAGTTTGATGTAGTAAGACTTTTTGTCTTTAATGACTTGTTTTTTGACAAGGTTGCGTAGTTGCTTGTATTTAAGTAGGATTTCAGGCTGTTTATGTTGGAGGCATGTTTTCCAGGTTTTATCTCTTTGTAGCATAATGTTTTTTGTATCTTTGGTTAGCCAAGGGGCGGTCTTAGTTTTCACTCTTTTTGTTCTTATTGGAGCGAGGGAGTTGAGGACATTTAAGAAAGTTGAGTTGAAAAATTCAACAGCTTTGTCTAATGGAAGGGTTTTTAGGGGGCTCCAGTTAGTTTGTTTAAGGGAGTCAGAAAAAGTAGTAGGATTAAAGTTTGAAAAGTTACGTGTATGAATGTACTGGTGGGAGTGTGGAGAAATGAGGGTAGCTCGATGGGTGAAGGCTGGGAAGTGGTTTCCTAGTGGGTCAGATATAACACCGGATTTTATAGCATTATTAGGATGGGATACCAAGATCCAATCTAGTGTGGAGCCAGGGGGGCTTCTTTTGTTAGGCCTGGTAATGGAATTAGTTAGTTGGGTGTAGTTAAATAGGTTGATTGATATGGTGGGATTAGGGTTATTGATTTTGTTCCAATCAATATTTACATCTCCAAGTATATAGGTCTCTAGCTTAATATTAGAGGAGGTCCAGGAGAGGATTTCTTCTAGGGTAGTGATGTTGTTACCAGGGGGGATATAGAGGGATATAATACAGATGCTTTTATGGTTATTTATTTTTAGTAGGCCAATTACTAGTTCTGCATTGTTGAAAGTAGGGATGGGATTAGGGTATGGAGTAATGGGTAGCTGGTTGGAATAGATTAAGGCTACACCACTGCCTCTTCTATTTAAGCAGTCGAATCTAAGAGATTGAAATCTGGGGGGAAGGAATTCGGAGTCACTGATATGTGATTTTAGCCAGGTTTCAGAGATGGCTACAATGTCAGGTGAGTTGTGATTTAGCCAAGCATGAAAGATGGTTAATTTATTTTTTAGACTTTGGGCATTGATGGTGAGGAATTTGAGGTATTTAAGGTTGGATTTATTAATAGTAATAGGGTGGTGGGGGCTAGAAGCAGATCTGGTCCAGGATTTGGGTGTATGTCCCCAGCTAAGCAGAGGTAAGAGAGAAAAGGAAGAAGTACTTTTGGTTTGGTCTTTGAGAGTTGTGTGTGATAGTGTATAGGTTTAGGTTTGTAGTATTTAATTGAGATGGGGAAAAGCTTTACTTTGAAGTGGAGAAGAGGGTAGGATTGAAGTAAAGAGGCAGAAATGTTATGAAAGTGTGTGGTGGAGGGGGTAGGGGAAGAGGGGAAAGGTGTAGTTGGAAATGGGTATAGGAGGTGGCTTGGTATAGAGGGAGTAGGAGTAAGATATATATAGATGTGTAAATGAAGATAGGTGGAAGAGAAGGCATGGTAGGGGGAATTTGTCTAGGTGTAGTAGAGAGGAGGATAATGGAATTTAGATGGGTGGGGAGATGTGATAGTGATTGGCAGGTAGGATGGAGAAAGGGGAGGAGCAGATGTATGGAAGTATTGGATGGTGGGGAGGGATCTTTTATAGAGTATAAATGTAGGAGTACTGGGGGCGGGTGGAAATTGGGGGCAGGATAGGGGAGTGGAGTGAGCCCACAGGGCGAACGGAGCAGGAAGAACTGGAAAGAAGGTGGCTGTCAGAACCCAATCAGCCAGCTATGGGAGAAATGTTAAATGTAGGAGAAATACTGAGCAGTAGGCAGAAGGGTGTGGGGGAGAAAGGTAGTAGAGTACAGCACAGGGTACAGCAGGCCAGAAGGGAAAGAAAATGAAAAAAGTAGGGCTAGTTAGGACAGAGTAGAAAAAAAAGTAGTCTAGTAGTTACTTCTTGTGAAATTCACTCTTGCCAAATAATCAATTCATGCTCAGGTCTAACACCAAGTTAAAATCGACTCCATCACAATTCTATCCCCTTCCTCTCTCCATCTGTTAGTTCTGTCTAGGTTATTCACTATCACTTCACTATCATTTCTTTCATATCCTGATTAGTATGATAAAACAATGCTACTATGTTACATCTGCCTTCCCTCTCCCATCTACCTATTACTCACAGGTCTTTCTGATCCTGTACCAGATTTTTCCGATATCATTAATGTGCTCCACTAATCAAAACCCCTCCCTCCTTTTCCTTTTATTTCATCCTCCTTAAATAAGTAAATCCTCTCCTTTCCATGTGTTCATCTCTATTCTTTTCAATTTCTTGTTGTGTAATAATGCCACATCTGCCCTTTCCTTAATTAATCTATGCATGACCCTCTGTCTCTCTTTATAGGATTGCCTACTTCTCTACTCCCCTCACACCAAGTGTATATCCTAAAATCCCTTACTTTTCTTTCTCTTGATCACCCCACCACGCCATCAAGGTTATGTCTACCAAACCCTTATGAAGAGTAACAATCTGTACCTGATTCTACCACCATTCAAGTAGAATGCCCGGTCCTGTTGCCACCCATTGACATACTTAGTTCATAAAATATGGTCCTATCTAGTGTTAATCTATCAATTAATATCAAAGACTTCTTCCTCACCCCTAACTCCCCCACCCTTTCTCTTTAATACCCTAACTAATCAGCAATAATCTGTATTTCCTCTTACTTGATAACTAAATCTTCCCACTAAGCAAATGCCATACCATGGCCCTCAACTGTTAATTCCCAGGTAGAGCAGAGCACATTACACAGTTGTCCCTTAACATATGCAACTCTCAAGCTCTATCCACTACTCCCTTGGTACATTATCAGCACTGCAGTCCCCTTAAAACATGTCCTATTATAGGGGTATCATTTTGATTTCAAATATAGTCCTGCTCTTAATGCTTAATTAAACAACCCAACTTCTGCTAAAAAGAAAAGGAAAATTAATAGTGCAATATTATCTTTACTTTTCCAAATGCCAAATATAAACTTAATGCAGTATTATATTATATTATATTTTACATCCTACCCCATTAATGACAAACTGTAAGTATATCATACTTTGCAATCAGATGACATGCCCCACTACTTTCTGATATGCATGCTCTGAGAATTTATTTTCCCTTATAAAAAGTTGTGGAAGCCTTTTGTAGTATTATAGTCTTTTGTTATCTTTATTCTCCTCCCATTGCAGCAAAAGAATTACAGCAGTACTGACTATCCTTCAATACAGCCAAGTATTTGCTGAAACAAAAAATAAAATTTCCTGCTTATAAACATACATCTTCATTTGCTGCAGTTGCCCCCATTAAAAATACCCTTAACCGCCAATTCCCATGATTCAGACATTTTTCTATGTATATAACGTACCATTCAGTTTGTACAGTTCATATACATTTCCAAAGCTCATTTGACTATGCCATCTGTCTCACTTTTTCTCCTCTATGTATAACATAATTATGTTTCATTCATCTCTTTTAAACATAAAGCAACATTTTCTTGTTGATATTCTGTTATTAACATTTTGTTTTAAAGATGAATTTACTTAATAATATTTTCTTATTAACATTTTAGCTTGGAAAGATTACTTAATAACATTTTACTGCAATGACATTCTTAAGTAATAATACTTCATCAAAAGAGTAGCAACATATTTCCATACAATCCACCTAGGACCTCTTTACTTTCAGCTGCTTGGTACTTTAGCAGCCCTTGTCAGTTTGCAGACTGCTAACTTCACCCTAAGAAACCATTATCAAGTCTTTCTCTAAAGGAGTTTCTCTCTTGTAATTGTCCATGCAGGACAGTTTAGTATTGGTGCTCTTCCTCCATTCCCATACTCTCTTGGGACAAGATAAAACACCCTTCTGTGTGGAGAAAAACAACACAGCACACAGTTAGTATCCCAATAGCATAAATCTAGTCCAGTCCCCTCAAATCATACCAGCCAGCTACTCCTTTTTGGACAGGTCTCATTTATGAGTAAACGTCATCAATTGATCCATCTACATTTTCCTCTGTTTTCTTTAGTCATCTGCTCTTCCTGTCACTTTTTGGCACTGCTGATGGGGAGGATGGGCCTTCCAGTCCTGGGGGAGGAACATGCGTGGATCTCTATAGTAGAGGTCTGATGGAAGCCAGAGTACAGAGAGATGATGGAGGGCTGGGGGATACTACAGCAGATGTAGCCACCATATAGGTCCCATGGTGGGGCATGCATGCATTACCCCTCCATGCCTGCCCATCCTGATGATCATGTTTGCAGATGAGGATAGGACTCAAGACTTACAGAAAAGTATGCTTGGTCAATTTATGATGATCCTGGCACCACTGCTCCTCTCACAGATGTGGGGAGATCAATTAGCCTATGATGATGAAGAGGTTTCCATATGGAGGAATGGGACCTGCCCAGCAAAGGGATATGATGGGGTTACTAGAAGGCAATGACACTGAGAAAAAGATTTACAACTGAAGTAAGTGGTAAGATCTACCAAAAAATAAAAAAAATACTCATTCCTATATTTCTTTCTCCCTTTTCCTGTTCATAGAACTCTTTTAATATTTCTGAATCACCCCTCATCTTCTTTAACTGCTCTTCATCTTTCAGGGGTTGTTTGACGCACTACCACCAAGTCTCCCATATCTCCAAGCAGTCAACAATAGATTCTTCTGACCACCAGAATCTGTATCCATCTCCTTTTGGCCAATCTGTTTAATTACTGCTTGCCACTATGGTTTAGTATTTAAATCTGCTGCAAAGTCCAGTTTTCTTTCCATTATTATCACCAGTATGCAATACTGGGGGTTGGGAGGGGAGTCTAATGGTTAAGGTGTTTGCCTTACAGACACAAGGTGCAGGGTTTGAGTCTCACAAGGGATAATTGGCTAGGCTTACAACAGCTCGCAAGGGCAGTTAGCTTAGTACTAACCTATGCACCTATTCAGTTCCTCTCATATGTCCATACTGTTTCATCATTCACATGTATCTCTCACTATTTACTCTTCCCAGTAACCCACACCACATCTACCTCTTACTGATTTGTTGTATGAGAAGCAACCCCAGCCAAAAGCCACCCCTTATGTCACCTTCCCATTATTTCAGCGTAAATGTTTACTACTTCAGGTATTATGAAAGTCCAATAATCTTACTCCTTTGAATGTCACTCTGAGTGATGCAAAATGTAACAGCCTTTCTGTTGTACCTTCCTCCCTTAGATTCTATGGCCTCCATGCTGTCTGCTTTTTTCTTACATAAACACAAGGTGAAAAGATTTCCATCAGTTTCATTCACATTCTCAATATTGTGTAGCCCTTTTTCAGTTCCCCTGTGCATTACCAGCCATTCATTTAGCCTATACCTGTGCAGTTTAACTATAATGTGCCTTGGTTTCCCATTGATGGCCGCCTTCCTGCATTCTCAGCTATGTCCACTTGGTAATCTATGAAAGGAGCATCCACAGTAGTTTCCTTTAAAAACTGCTCAAAATTGAAATGGGGTTCTGGCATTCCATCTCTTCTGTCAGACCAATGACCCTGACATCTACATGCCTACTTTTAATTTACACATTCTCATATTTCAAGCAGTGCCTCAATTCTCTACTAAAGAGCTTCCACTTTACACTCTAGCTGCTTTATTACTTGCTCCAATGAATCAACACACACCCTCCTACTGGAGCTGATGTTTCCTGTGAAAACACAACTTCTCATATCACTTCCTCCAACTCACTCCTGAAGGTTCCCATCTCTATTACCAGGTCTTGCAGGGGTCTAAGAATCTCAATGATTTCTCATGCCCCAGTTCCAATCATCAACTTTACAGAGTCCAAATTCAACATGAACACTCACTGACTGCCACACTTTCCATTCTAATCTGTCCAGTAGTGGGACAGCCCATTCAGGCAGCAAGTTTCATGCTTGGCGCAACAGTGTCCCCTAATTTATGCAGATTTAGGTAATGGCGAAACAATGACTGCTTTTAATGGAGTCCTATGTTTCATGTTTTTGGTATAGACATACTGCATGGTCTGTCACAGGCTATTTTCATTATTCTTAGAAGCATAGCTAGCAGCTAAGCAGAGGTCTACAGCTGCCTTCATGGATTCATATTCTGATATAATTCCAACAAGGTGAGCACATAGTTGTCTGTAGGTTTTGTAGGTGACCCTCAATGCTATCTACAATTCCTCAGTTTTCACAGTGCTAAACTCTGTTGCATTCAGTGATTAATTATATTTGTTATACTGGATTTAATGATATTTATGATATTGGATGTCACCAGTAGGCAGCCTTCTCAGCATACTGGGTTTGGATTACCCAATTTATCTTACAGTTCAATGGCCTATAAGATAAATTACAAAGGATCTGATTCATATCCCGAGTTGTTAATGCTGGAATGCCTGAATGTCTTGAAAATTAAATGGATCCCTGGTATTTATTCTAGAATGATATAATCATTCAAGCTAGTCCCTACTTCTTTTATGTTTATTTTCTTTATTACTAATACTTTTAGGAAGTCAAAGAACAGAGCTCCTATTGATTATTTTTCATTCAATTTCAATAATGATGTTGTTAGTTATTTTTATAATTAATGCTATATAAACTTCATGACTAACTTAAAAGTGACACTGTATTTATGACTAGATTTTGAAGGATTAAGAATGTACTGGGTGACCTATTCATGAACATTCTATTATCCTGTCCAGAGGACTAAACAGTAAAATAGGTCCATAGATTGCACTTGGGCTTTTAGTACCCTAGGGGTATTTATGCTTCTGAATTACATGAAATATAGCTGATCTAGTTATATAGTAGTATGGGCTCTTTGATATTTGCTGTAGTAAAATCATTTCTTCAGGTTCTTAACAGTAACCAAAAATGGCCACTGACAACTGTTTCAGTCTTTATACTTTACTAGACTTAACTTCACATTAAAATTAAACCTTGCCCTCTGTGACAGGCACCTGGGTTCAATAACAGTTCTGGGTTTGGGAGGGCAGGCAAGGGATGAATGATTCAGTGGTTGATGTCTGCTATTCTTACACAAGACCACATTCCATAAAAATGTGTTCATCGTACTGATCACTGCTGCAGTAGCCTTAGCTGCATGAGTTATATGCTATTGAGGATATAATTGCTGGCCGGCCAGCTTCCAAAGCTTCAGGGTACCTTCCACACACCCAAACTGTCAAAAATCTTGACCTAAGCTGAATAAAAGACCACACTGGAAGTGAAGTCCTTCAGAACTTTCCTGCTGCTGCAGAGTACTCTCCTCTGGGACTTTCAAGGACCAACAGTCAGCTTGTGCTTTCCTTTGCTGGGAAATTAAGTTCCCTTTGGGAAAAAAAACTTCCATTTTCTTAAATTTAATGATGTTTTATTACATTCCTCTTCGGGACAGTTATTTTAAAGCAAGACGTTGTGTTTTAACTGACTGCCTTGTGACTGTAAAATACTTTTAAATGGAACACTCATTTTTTCTGTCAGTTTAAAAGTACTGTCAACTGACTAAAATCATATTTTCTGTGGAGAAATTGTGTGTTTATTCCTGGTGGGGCTGGCATAATTTTCCAAAATGGTATTTACTGTGTTTTTTTTTCTGTGAAAAAGGTAACTTTTGTAGACTTGAGGTTTTACCAGCATTTGCTGCTTGTCTTACACAGGAAAGAGACACCAATTTCAGCTTGAACATGAGACAGACTACCTGTCCCATGGTCAATCCTTCTTCCAGCCACAAAAAAAAAAAGTTAAGTAAACAGCCTTTGCCACCACAGCAGGCTAACAATTTGCCTGAACTAGAGATTGGTATCTCTGCTTTGACCATTTGTTTTACTTCAGACCACTCATCTTTTACCCTGGATCCCTTTGGTGTAGCACCTACAGCCACTACGGACTGACACTTATCCATGTTTTCTGCAATTGCTGGATTCAGGTCTATATCACAGTCGAAGTTACGCAACTTTGAACAGTTAATGGTCGAATCATTATGTTTGAAGTTACATAACTTTGACTACCTAAAAAAAAAAAACACAACGAACAATAAAATAAACTGTTGTAAATAGGAGGCAAGCCTCACTGTGCCTCCCACACCCCCCGCTACTTAAATATACCAACTCTGAGATCCCACCACATTGAAGTGAATGGAAACCTCCACCTATGGAGATTTCCATTCACACGCTCAAATTTTTACAAATTCGAACATATGGCCTCGGCCCTATGTGGTTTGAACTTGTAAAACTTCAATGACGTGAGAGGAACCTGCTGGATTCTCCTCCGAGGACAAGGGAGAGCTAGTCTTGTTGGTCCTGGGAGATGGAATAGGGAAGGCTTCCTTGTTATCCTAGAATGTTGTCCCCATCACTGGGGAAGCAGCTCCTGCAATGGTAACAGAGTTTGCTCAATTTTTCCTGTCAAAATGTAACAGAAAACCAAGCATGTATCTACTTCTCAAATTTCTTTAGATAGCAGCAGTTTACTGAGTCTGGATCAGGGTTTAATTCAGGATATTTAACCTTGTAGAATAGTACTTTCTGGTAAAACAGGAAAGGATTCCTCTTTTCCTGAAGAGATTCAGGATGCTGAATATGAATAGGAAGATGCAGGGCCAGATAATTTTTTTCCTCATATTTTTGATTCAGACTGAAAGAAGAGCACAGTTTCTTATTCTCCCCGTGGGGCTTCTTTTTCTCCAAGACCATTGCTAGAATGTCCCAGTTTTCAGCGGGAGAACACTGAGATTTCTCAGTCCATAAAATACTGAATTTTGCAGAAGGATTTTCCAGAACCTACACCCATTCCTCCTGTTCTGTCTGCTTTAGAGGACGTGTGTGTTACTGTCTACAGTTTTCCTGTTAGTCACTCAGGTGCCCCTAAAAAGGCAGCTAGGATGTATAAAATTCTTCAATCTTTTAAAATTTTTATACACTATTCCCAAACTTGACCCAGCAGCTATAGCCTTAGTTGATCCCACTCCTGCTAAATACTTAGTTAATTCATATCCTACTCTTTCTGATAAGGATGGGAAAATTATTCAAAGGTATGGGGGGAGTGTATATTTCTTCATCTTTGGTTTTCAGAATTTTGAATTATCAGGTTCATATGTTAAAGGTTGTTCTGACAAATTATGAAAGTATAAGGGATGTTTTATCTGCAGTTTCATTTTGTGAGGAACAATCTGCTTTAAATAACTTAAGTTTCTTCTTTTGCACAAGTCACTACTCATTTGCAGTGTGTTGTATGACTCCTTTGATACTTCTTCTAGCGCTATGGCCAGTGATACTGTTTTAAAGAGGTTTGCATGGCTGCTTTCTTCAAACCTTATAGATGATATTAAAAATGAGATTTTAAATTCTCCCTTGAATCGTCTGCTGCAGAGATGATCAAAAAGTGAGATGAAAGGGGCAAGCTGACCCTGGGAATCTCTAAGATTTTACAGGTATCCTTTTCTGAATTGTTCAAGGGATTGTTCAAGGGATGATTACGAAGCTAAAATAACATCCCTAGCCAAGGATAATCATAAGGCATTCGTCAACTACATCCAAAATCTAAAAGAGAATGCCCAGCTATGTGCCATACTGGTAGTAGATGGTACCACTCATACTATACTGGAGGAAATTGCCAACCTTCTAGCTGATAGATTCGATGCAAACTTCACCCCCCCTTCCCCCCTTCCTCCCCCCCCATCCCCACCAGCCATACCTCAAAGCATACCTGGCACCAGTCCTCTGCCTAATATCTCTAGAGAGCAGGTCATATCTGTGCTCTCCAAGGCCAGCCAAAAACATGGCCTCAATAGGAGCAGATAAGATTCCAGGTTGCTTATTAAGTAATCTAATACAGGACCTAGCAGATCCACTTGGCATTCTCATTATTCATAACCTGAGAACTGGCTTTATTCCAGCAGAATGGAGAACAGCAACAGCACAAAGTGAGGCCATCAACTGACCCTGGGAACTATAGACCCATAAATCTAACCAGCCTCATCTGCAAGGCTATGGAAAGAAGCATCATGGACCTTATAAACAAGGACACAGGTGACATTCAAACTCTAGCCCCAACCCAGTTTGACTTTGTTAAGGGTAGCTCATGCTTATTAGACCTAATAGACTTAATCAAGAGACTCACCAAAGCCCTGGAAGAAGTTAAGACCGTGCATAATGCCTATCCTGCCTATCTTGACCTAGCCAAGCCTTTTGACACAATCACCCACTCAGGTATTATTGATAAACTCTCCCAGCTGAGGATTAACCCTTATGTCACTAGATGAATAACTAATTGACTCACCAACAGAACACAAACTGTTAAAGTTAGTGACACCACCTCTACCAGTAGATCCGTCACTAGTGGCAAACCACAAGGATCAGTGCTGGGCTCTTTACTGTTTGGAATCTATTTCTCATAAGACCAGGCTAAAGTACATGGCCTTTGTGTTAAGAAGTTCACTGATGATTGCAAATTGGGTGCAATCACTGAGTCCCCCAATGATGATAACATATTAAAAGAGGGGCTAACAAATGACTGGTGCCAAAGCCACTGTCTAAAACTAAATGCAAAAAATGCATTATTATCACCTTTGGTAAAGCGGAATTCCCTGCTGATTACCATATTGACAGCACACACACACCCCCAAGTTCAAACCCAGTGGTGCAAGATCTGGGAACACAGGTAGATAGCATTCTGGACTTTGACCACCAAGTTTCCACACTGGTAAAGAAAGCCTTCTACAATGTGCATCTCATAAGTAAGGGCATCTCCTCCAGGTCTAAGCATGTTGTAAATCTACTGTACTCGACTGTCATCACACCATAAATGGAGTACAATGCTCCCTTCTGCATGTATCTCATCAGACACCTGCAGCAACTGGAGAGACCACAGAGGTTTCTCATCAAGAAAATACAGGGCCTCCAAACCACGATTTATGTGGATAGACTGAATTCCCTGTCACTGTACTCTGTACTGCAAAGGCTGCTGAGAGGCAACTTGTGCCTGGCCTACAGGGCAGTCTCTGATCCTGTCCTGATGGAAATGCTGCATATCTGCAAGTCAAATGGCACAAGAGTCCCTTGTTCTAGGGACTTTAACCTAGCCTGTGACATTAACAAAGCATGTTGGAGAGACAGATATATCTTCCAGAGATTGCTGCTACTCTGGAATAAACTTCCACTTCACATGAAGCAGAGCTCCTCACTGACCCTATTTAAGTGCAACCTAGGCAAATGTATGGGAGATCACAAATTCACCCCAGGGGTGGCACCCATGCCCATCATGGACAGGGGTAGTTGGTGTTTGTCATAGACTCACTCTGCAAACTGCATCCATCTATGCAAGGATAATTGAGGCAACTCGGGATTAACATGGCCAGCCCTGAAAGGGCTCTAGAGCTGCTAGCCTAGTAACCTCCTATGAACCCATGAACCATATTTGGCCTGGGGCCTCTTTAAAGAGGGTTCAGACAATACCACACTCTTGTAGTACATCAACAAGCAAGGGGAAACCAGGTCATACCCTCTTTGCAAACTAGTAACATTAGCTTGGGATATACCTTCACAGTACAAGCTCACTCTACAGGCATCCTACATTTTGTCAGAGCAAAACTGTGAGGTAGACAGGTTGAGCAGGACCAGGACAGACCCTGACAAATGCAAACTTGATCAGGAGGTCTTTCAAAATTTGATCAGTCTGTGGGGAGTTTCTCAAATAGACCCTTTTGTCTCTTCTTTGAACAATCAACAGGCAAGATTATGTTCCAGGACTCTATGCAAAACATCGAGGAAGACAGGAGCCTTTTCTTTTCTTTAGAGAGGAATATTCCTGTATGCTTTTTCATCCATTCCACTAATATCCATGGTATTTCTGAAGATTCAGAAAGAATCCCCATGATCATTGTGGTGATTCCCTTCCAGTCTAGACAACCGTGGTGCCCCCTTGTTTTGGAAATGACCATAGACAATTACCACAAGCTTCCTCACAGACTGAATTTACTGACATAAGAACAGGGGTGTTTAATACACTCTGACATCAATCATTTTCAATTGACTGTCTGGATGATAAGGTCTTAATTCCTTTTGGGTACCTCTTTACTGAGGATGTACAGCAGGTACTAATGGAGGCAAGAAAGCCAGCTACTAGAAAAGCATATATTAACAAGTGGAAAACGTTTTCTAGTTGGTGACAACATAACCAGCACCTAGTTGTTCTCTGGTTTTACAATATTTGTGCAAGTTACTATCCTATGTCATTTCTTATGCCTCAATCAAGGTTCATTTATTGGCTATTTCAGCATGTCTGCTCATAGATCCTCCATTTTTAAGGTAGTCTTATGTCAAAATGTTCTTAAAAGGGGTTTTGCATAAGAGGCCAACAAGTAAACCAGTGGCCGCATCCTTGGAATCTTAATTTTGTGTTACAGAAGTTAACACTTGCTGCATTTTAACCAGCTAATTTGGCTTACCTGAGGTTCTCAACATGGAAAAGATTTTACTATTTGTTCTGACCTCTGCAAAAAGCATATCTGAATTTCAAGCTGTTTTGGTAGGTAAACCCTACTCCATTTTTTCATAGGGATAGGATTTCTTTGAGAACTAATACTTAAAGTGGTATCCAAATTTACTTTAAGTCAGACAATCTATCTCTCTGTTTTGTTTACTGAATCTAAAAATGAGGGAGAACAATTCATAGACAACTCATGTACTATCTTGACAGAATTATATCTCTGAGCAATTGTTTATTTCTTGTGAATTTAAGAAGAAGGGACAACCTGTGTTAAAATACACTATTTCCAAATGGTTGCCTATGGCTATTACATTCTGTTATACTTACAATAATAAAGCTATTCCAGACAGGGTTACGGCCCTCTCTACCAGGGGCTTGGCTTCATCTATGGATTTATGGAAAGGAGTGGATTCTACCAATACTTGGTCCTCTGTACATACTTTTACAGTGCAATGTAAGTTTGATTTCTTCTCTAGGTCCAGATCAAGCTTTGCTAGGACCATTCCCCAGGGTTTTCTGTACACTTAGTTATCTATGATAATATTCCCATAGAGCTAAGGCTACTGCAGCAGTGATCAGTAAAATGAAAATAGTGCAGTTGTGTAAGTTGAACTTACCATAACAGTAGACGTTCAAATGAGCACTGCTACAGTAGCCAATCTATCCCTCTACCTGCTTTGATTTTTTTGTGTGTTTTTTATGCCAGGGTGTGGACATTTATGTTTTGTTGTTCCTAGCATAGTCCTCTCGGGGCACAGTCTCCTTGTTTCTGCTAGCAGGAAAATTCTGAAGGGCTTTGTGCCCAAGTTTGTCTTTTAGTCAACTCAGCTTGAACTGCTTGACAGTTTGAACACATGGGAGGTGCCCTGAAGCTTTGAAGCTGGACAGCTTTATATCCTTGGCAGGATGTAGCCTATATAGCTAAAGTTACTGCAGCAGTGATCATTCAAAACTCTACCGTTGTGGTAAGTTCAACTTACACAACTGTACATTCTGTCCCAGAAAACTAAATTAAGCATTTAAAGAACAATTTAGTAAAGAGAAATAGACACATTGAAGGTACACAAAGATACAATTTGATATTAAAATGGCAAGAAGGAAAATATTACATCAGAGTATCACACTTTCAACTGTATTTAGTTACAATATTTATTATAAACAAATGCTGCATCCAGTGGTTCACAGGTCTGACTTTTCCAAAATCTCAAGTCAAAAAGAAGACAGAAAGCATCCCTTCTCTGAACCTTCACAGACTGTTTTGTCCTTCACAGATGAGTGTAATGTCTTCTGATGCGTAAAGTACAGTTGTGTACACTTACTATAAATGTAGATGTTCGAGTGTCTTCATTGTTGCAGTCATCACTGAAGGGTTCTTCCTGCCGGCAGGCAGTCCTCGGTCGACCAGAATCCCAAAGTCTGGGTCCGGTGTCGGCTGTGCAGTCATGCTCCCTGACGTCAGAGCACCAGGAGTACAAAGCTACCAGCCGACGCCATGTTCTCCAGTTTTTCTTGCCCCAGATGTCAGGTCCCTAAAAATGAAGGCCAATAGTAAAAAACAAAAAATAACATACCACAAACCCCATAGCCTGTAGCAAATACACCTCAGAAGAAAGGTGAAGTAGGTAAGCACACTAGTGAAAGTATAAGAGGGAACAGGAGGGAGGGTAACCCAGACTGCAACAGTGAAGACACTCAAGCATCTACATTTATGTAAGTGTACACAACTGTACTATGTTCATCGTGTTTCACTGTTGCAGTCATCACTGTAGGGTTGAATCCCATAGCTGAGATAAGGGGTGGTGGTTATAGAGAAGAAGGAGCGGCTAGAAGGCCCTGCAAGACTGCAGAAGCAAAGCCTGCCCTAGACTTAGAGTAAAGAGGGAGATTATAGTGTTAGAGAAAGTATGCACTGAACTCCAAGTTGCAGCTTCCAAAATATCTTTGGTAGGTACTCCCCTGAGAAAGGCAGCTGAAGTAGCAGCAGCTCTGGTAGAGTGAGTCCTAATTTTTCCTGGGATTTGCTTTCCATGATGAAAGTAACAAAATCTGATTCCATGCACAATCCATTTAGAAATGGTCTGTTTCGAAATGGCTTTGCCTTGGGAGTTTGTTGCATAAGAAACAAATAGTTGTGCTGTTTTCTTGATATCCTTGGTTCTGTCCAGGTAAAAACGAAGTTGTCTGTGTACATCCAAGGAATGCAAGATCCTTTCCCCCTTATTTTGTGGATTAGTGAAAAAAGTTGGCAGGTGAATAGTTTGATTTAAAGCCACTTTGGAAACCACTTTAGGCATGAAAGTAGGATTAGTCCTTAAAGATACCCTATCATGGTGAAAAATAATGTAAGGTTCCACAGCCTTGAGTGCTTGTAACTCCGAGACTCTCCTGGCTGAAGTCAAAGCCAGTAGGATAGCTGTCTTCCATGATAAATACTTAATATCAGTTGTGGCAGCAGGCTCAAAAGGAGGCAGAGTGAGTTTTTCCAGAACATAGTTGAGGTCCCAGGCAGGTATGGGTGGTGTCCTAGGGGGCCTTAAATTCTTTGCTCCTCGTAGATATTGTTTCAGAAGTGGATGCGAAAAGAGTGGAGGGTCTGTATTGTAATGTGCAGAGATAGCTGAGGGATGAATTTTTATGGAGGAGAAGGATAAACCCTTATGTAGCATGTCTGTTAGGTAAAGCAAAATCAGAGGGATATTAGGAATGTGAGGATCCGAATCCTGAGCATGCATCCAGGTGCACAATCTCTTAGATTTGCCTGCACAAGATTTTCTAGTGCTAGGCTGTCTGGCTTCTAAGATAACATCCATGACCTTTTTGGGAAGGGGAAGATTAATCATAGATCCTGAATTCGCCAGGCTGCCAGGCTGAGAGTTTTGACATGAGACTGCAGAACCTGGCCCTGGTGTTGGGACAATAGATTGGGAATCTGAGGCAAAATCCAAGGTGGCTCCTGAGATAGATTCTTCAGTGTTGAGTACCAGAATTGACTAGGCCAATTTGGGGCCAGTAGAATCATCACCTTGGGCTTGTCCTGCTTGATCTTTAATCACACCCGTGGTAGAAGAGGTAGTGGTGGAAAGGCATACCCCTTGAGGTTTTTCCAACTGAATGATAGTGCATCCACTTTCCATGCTAGCTTGTGAAAAGTCCTTGTGCAAAAACTTTGTAACTGGTGGTTGAGGGGGGATGCAAATAGATCTATGTCCGGGCAGCCCCAGGCTTCTGTAATCGTCTTGAATATGTGGGTGTCTAGCATCCACTCGTGTGGGTCTGACAGGTTCCTGCTCAGGCTGTCTGCCAAAGTATTTTGTTTCCCTGGCAGGAATTGAGCTTGTAGATCCACTTTGCAAGCTAGTGCTGTGTTCCACAGAGTCATGGCTAGTCTGCAAAGGGGGTAGGAATGTGAGCCCCCCCCGCTTGTTTATGTACCACATAACTGTGGTGTTGTCTGTTCGTATCAGTAGTTGTCCTGGTTGTAGAAGATCCCTGAAAGTCAAGAGGGCATTCTGAACAGCTAACATCTCTTTTAAATTGACATGTAGGTGCTTTTGATCCTCTGTCCAAAAACCTTGCAGACCCTTTCCCTGCAAGTGGGCTCCCCATGCGTAATCCGAGGCATCCGTGGTTAACACTTGGCTGGCTGGAGGTAGACTGAAGGCTTTGCCTTTGTTGTGAAGACATGCCATGGGCCACCAATGGAATTCCTTTTGTAGGCAAGGCAAGACAGCAATCTGTGTGTCTAGACTGTGGCAATGCTGGGACCATACACTTTTTAGGTAGCATTGTATTTTTCTCATATGCAGTCTTGCATTTGGTATGAGAAGGATGCAGGAGGCCATGTAACCCAAAGCCTGCAGGAATTTCCTTGCAGTTAGCTGAGTTATAGAAGCCAAGGTTTTGAAAGTGGAAGCCAGCTGTAGTTGTTTTTTGGATGTCAGGAATGCCATCTGGGTTGTTGTGTTTAAAAGAGCACCCAGAAAAGTTATCTGTTGCGTGGGGGTCAAATTTGACTTTTTTATGTTTACAGTGAATCCCAGGTACGTGAGAAGATTTTGAACAAATTGCAGGTGCTGGAGTAAAACATCCTTGCTGTCTGCTTGAATAAGGCAGTCATCCAGATAAGGGTAAATTTGAATACCCTTGAGTCTGCAATAAGCTACTACTGGTGCCAGGCACTTGGTGAAGACCCTGGGCGCAGTAGACAAGCCAAAGGGCAGTGCAGAGAATTGGTAATGTTTCGAGACGGCCTTGAACCGGAGGTATTTTCTGCACTCCTGTCTGATAGGGATGTGAAGGTAAGCCTCCTTTAAATCCAATGTCACCATCCATGCATTTTTGCTCAACATTGGCAGGAGCTGCTGCAGAGTAAGCATTTTGAACTTTGGTATCTCCAGGAAAGTATTTAAGACTGACAGATCCAGGATGGGTCTCCATGAGTTTTGCTTTCTGGGAACTAGAAAGAGCCTTGAGTAAAAGCCCTGCCCCATCTCTGATTGTGGAACCAGTTCTATGGCCCTCATAGCCATGAGGGATCCCACCTGGTTTAATTTATTTTTATTTTATTTTACATTTGTTGACCGGGCTAGTCTAACTGGATATATGTCCATTTTCAGTAGAGGCCCGGGGAGAAAAGCTCCAGCATAAACAGTTAAAACGTTAACAATTTATAAAAAGGACATGTATATTAATATTACAGTACAGAGGTTGCATTGTTTATATGAATAAATATAATAATACAAATTATGGATTATAGACAATATATAAAGGTTTGCTAGGGGAAATGTAAAGAATGATTATTAGACCACAAAAACAGAGCAGGTGTAAAGAGAAAAGGAGTTGGTTTGTATGCTTAGGTTAGTGTGTGGGGATGGGATTTGAGCAGGAGGGGCATGGAATTTCAGTCTGGGTTAGAACAAGGACAGAGCCACTGGGTTTTAAGATGTTCTTTGATATGTTTTTTGAATAGAGTAGTAGAAGCTAGGGTAGATAGTTCAGAAGGGAGCAGATTCCAGTTTTTTCCTATAGTATTTTTTATTATTTTATTTATTATTTATTTTACATTTGTTGACCGGGCTAGTCTAGCTGGATATATTTCCATTTTCAGTAGAGGCCTGGGGAGAAAAGCTCCACACAAAATACAATAAAATAACAGGATAATCAAAAACGAATTAATTGATAAAATCAAAAGATAAACCAGAAATAGACAAGCTGTACAATTGTATAATAACAAAAAATACCAAGTCAATTTGAGAGGATAAAAATAAAAAGAGTATTAAAATATATAGAGAGAAAAAGGGTAAAAGGACAAAAGGAAGATGGGTGACACACAAGTAGGAAGAGAGGAAGAGGAGGTAAGGCAGAAGATAGGGGAAAGAAAGAGAAGAGAAGGCAAAGAGAAAAAGGGGGAGGGGAAAGAAGGAAATGGTTAGTGAGAGGAAAGAAGAAAGTTCAAGGGTCAAGGGATAGAGGTGTTTGCTAGTGAGACTACGATAAACATAGTGGTGGGTGAAAAGAGGGAGAATAAGGAGAGGAGAAGTTAGTCTGGTGAGCTACAAGAACAAAGCCAGTGGTTTTGGAAGTGTAGTTTAAGTTTTTGTTTGAAGAGGGGTAAGGAAATAATCTGAGTAATTTCCCTGGGTAAGAGATTCCAAATTCTACCTACATAATTAGTGAATAAGGAGTCACCAGCTGAGTTGTTAGTCTTAATAGAGCTGGCCAAGAGTTTACAAGAGGATCGAAGGGAGGTAAGATTGCTATAGGTGACTAAGAGTTGTGAGAGTATAGGGGTGTTATTGGGTTGGTATAGTATTTTGTGGGCAATAGTGAGTTGTGAGGTTGCAAGGTAGTTTTGTAGTTCAAGCCAGCCTAAAAGTTTCAGGTTATGGCAGTGATGGGTTCTGAAGGGGTTATTAGTGGCGAAGCGGGCGATGTTATTATAGCAGGTGGCTAGTTTGTTTAGGTTAGTTTTCTTAAGGTTGGCTAAGATTGGTGAGGCATAGAAGAAAGTGGATAACAGATGGGAGTGTGCAATAGTAGCTCTGGTAGTTGGGGTTAAAAAAGGTTTAATTCGGTATAGGGATCCTATTTTTCTGTTAACTGATTTGATGGTGTTGTTGATGTGTTGATCAAAAGTGAGATTATTATCGATGGTTATTCCTAACAGTTTAGTTGTAGAGTCAGGAGAGATGACAGTGGCATTGTTAGACAAAATGGTGAAGTTTGGTGGAGAGGTTCGAGTGGTAGGGGAGAAGAGGAGAAGTTTGGTTTTCTTAGCATTCAGAAGGAGGTACCATCTAGTAAACCATGTTTCTACTGTATTAAAAAAAATATTTTGAGTTAGAGAGATTAAATCTGAGGAGGAAGAAGCTGAACAAATAATGGTAGAGTCGTCAGCGTATTGAATACAGGTAGCTTGAGGGATTACAGTGTGAAGATCATTAATATAGAGGGAGAAAAGAAGTGGGCCAAGAATGGAGCCTTGAGGGACTCTGATGGAGATGGGTAGTAATGAAGAGATATGGTTATCCCAAAGAACAGCTTGCTGTCTGTTACTCAGATAAGAAGTAAACCATCTAATGGCAAGGTTGTCAAATGGGAGGGATTCAAGGATTTGAATTAAGGAAGAATGGTTGACCATGTCGAAGGCTTTGGAGAGGTCAATGAATAGAGCAGAGGAGAGAAGGTTATTGTTGCGATTCTTATTGATGGTGTCTACAAAGGAAAGAAGGGCAGTGGTGGTGCTGTGATGAGGTCTAAAGCTGTGTTGACAATTAGCTACTATGTTGTGTAAAGAGAGATACTGTACAAGTTGCTGATGGATACATTTCTCCATGATTTTTCGTAGGGGTGACAGAAGAGCAATTGGTCTAAAGTTAGAGTAGTCAATAGAGTTACCACCTTTGTGTAGTAGGATAATATAAGAGACTTTCCAGATATCAGGGATGGTATTAGAGAAAAGAGAGTCACCTGCTTTGTTGTTAGATTTAACTAGGGATACAAGATGTTTATTGGCAGAACGTAGTGTAGACAGATTTTTGTATGGTGAAATCAGATCTGTGTGGATAGGGGTATTATTGGGATAGTGCAGGATTTTATGGGTAATAAGTAGTTGTTTACTGAGTATAAGGTTCTGTATTTCTAGCCATCCAAGTTGTCTAAGGTTAAAGAAGTGGTGAGTTTTAAAGGGAGAGCATGAGATAAATCTAGCAATGCTATTATAACATGTAGAAAGTTTTGAGAGGTTGTGTTTAGATAAGTTAGTATATATGGCAGAGGCATAAAAGAGGGTAGAGATGAGGTGGGTCTGGGCAATAGTCTTCCTGGCTAAGGGGGTAAGGAATGGTTTAATTCTATAGAGTGAACCAAGTTTTCTGTTAACAGACTTTATGGTGGAGTTAATATGGTCATCATAGTTAAGGCGATTGTCAATTGTAACTCCTAATAGCTGGGTGGTAGTATCTGGGGTTATGTTGGTGGCATTATTAGAGGTAATGGTAAAGAATGGATTTGGTGATTTATGAGTTGGTGTAAAAAGGAGTAGTTTTGTTTTTTTGGGATTAAGGAGGAGGCAGTGTTGCATAAACCAGTTTTCAACACTTTGGAATACGTTTTGGGTAATTGACTGGAGGGAGGCTAGATTCTTAGAAGTACAGATTAAAGTTGAGTCATCTGCATATTGGATGCAGGTGGCTTGGGGTGTGTTCAAGTGAAGAACATTGATGAACAAGGAAAAGAGAAGGGGACCTAAAATAGAGCCTTGTGGGACTCCAATATTTACGGGAAGTAATGATGACAGATTGTCTTCCCAAAGTACTGCTTGTTGTCTATTTTGAAGGTAAGCCCTAAACCATTGTAATGCTTGCGGGTTAAGAGAATAGGAATTTAGTTTGTCTAGAAGTAAGTTATGGTTGACCATGTCAAAGTCTTTTGACAAGTCAATAAATATTGCAGCAGAGAAGGAGTTGTTGTTCCGATTTTTATTTATAGAGTCAGTGAAGGAGAGTAGAGCATTTGTAGTGCTGTGGAATGGTCTAAAGCCATGCTGGCAGTTTGCTAGTAGGTTGTTTTGTAGTAGGTGGTTAAGTAGTTGTTTGTGAATACATTTTTCCATTATCTTAAATAATGGAGAGAGTAAGGCAATAGGTCGAAAGTTAGAAAGTTCAGTGGAAGACCCACCTTTATGAAGAGGGATGATATGGGCAACTTTCCAGATGGTTGGAATTTTAGCTTCGGAAATAGTTCTATTAATGAGGATAGATATGGGGTGACATAAAGCCTTTGCAGCAGTCTGAAGGTATTCTGATGGGAGATGATCAGCAGATGGTGTACATGGTTTTAGTTTTCTAAGTAGTTTGTAGATAAGAGATGTACTTACAGGTTGTAGGTGAAAGGTAGGAGTAGAAGAGTTGGGAGCATTTGGTAGGGGAGTAGAAGAGGGAGGTAAAGAATTGGCTAGGTTTTGTATGGCTTCAGTAAAGTAGTTGTTAAAGGTATCAGGGATTTGATCGGAATTATTATGGTTGAAACCTGATGGGATAGGAGTAGTAGGGTGTCCTGGCTGAAGAAGTTTGTTTATCCCTGACCAAAAGTTTTGTGGGGTATGTTCAGTGGATTGTTGGAGGTGTAGGTAGTAGTCTTTTTTGTCTCTAATGGTGTCTTTTTTGGTGGCATTTCTTAGCTGTTTATAGAGGATGTGATCAGATGGACATTTGGTAGCTCTCCATTTGGTCCAGATTTTATTTCTGAGGAGCATTTTTTGCTTTGTTTGTTTAGTTAGCCATGGAGCAGTTTTTGTTTTCATTCTGGTAGTGCGATAAGGTGCATGGTAGTCAAGAATTTGAAGAAAATTAGTGTTAAAGTAGGTCACAACTTCATCAAGTTCAAGATGGGTTAGAGGTGACAAGTTGCATGCTAGCAATTCATTTTGGAAGCTATCAGGATTAAAGTATTTTTTGCAGTGGAAGGTTTTGATATTATCAGTTGCTGACACATGAAGTTTTTTCTAGTAATATATGTAAGCATATGGTCGCTGATGTTATCGGGGAGGGTACCTGGAGTATAGATATTGGGGTGGTTTTTGATGAGGATCCAGTCAAGAGTAGTTTCTTTCATGCTAGGTTTGTGGATTCTAGTGGGAGTAGTTATTAATTGGGAGAACCCAAAGATATTTATGTGGTTAGTAGGCTTCTGGGTATTGTAGGTGTACCAGTCAATGTTGAAGTCGCCCAGTACAATGGTCTCTTGGGGTAGTTGGTTAGATAGATAACTAAGTATGTTTTCAAGAGTATTAGTATTATTACCAGGAGGTAGATACATACAAATTAGGTAGATAGATTTGGAGTTGTTGATTTGGAGTTTGATAGACAGTGCTTCAGTTTCAGCATCTAATGATGGAAGCACATTACAGGGGGAAAGTTGGAGATGAGATTTGTAGAGTATGGCTATACCTCCACCTTTTTTGTTTATTCGGTCACATCTAAGGATATTATATCCTGGGGGATAATTTATTGGTTTAAAGTGGATGGTTTAAGCCAGGTTTCAGTGAGACATAGAATATCAAAAGAGTGTAGATGAAGTAGTGTATGTAGGTGGGAAATTTTATTGTTGATACTTCTAATATTTAGATGTGCTATAAGGAGGGAATTGAGTCCTTTAGCTAGGAAAGGAGTGTTGGGTAAAGTTAAATTGTCAAGGTTGTTACTCTTGTCATTATTGGGGCCAGGGTTAGGATGAATATCACCATGAAGGAGGAGGTGGTGTTGTGTAAAATATAGGTATTTAAAGATTTTGTTGAAATTATTGAAGTTCTTTTTAATAATTAAGTAAGTTGTGTGGCTTGTTCTGTGATATTTTGCTAGAATATAATTTGAGGTACTGGTTATGTTACTGTGGTTAGTGGTATAGATGAGAGAAAATGAAGACGTTTGCTGGAAATGATGGTTTTGTTTGCATAGAGTAAGATTTTCAAAGAAGGTGAGTGAATAAGGTATAGTTAGAGAGGCTATAAGTGTAGTTAAGAGTAGTGTGTGGACAAAAATAGTGTTGTGTGTTGGGGCCATGGTAGTGTGTAAAGTGTAAGTTGTGATTATTTTGAAAGTGAGGAGAGCTGGAAGAAATGAAAGTGTCTGTGAGACAAGATAGGGCTGGATTAAAGTTGTCAGTAAGACTAATTAGAAGAGGATGTGAAGGAAGTGGATCCTGACAAAAGTTAATGTAGTGGATGAATAGGGTAGGTATGGGAGTGGTGGTATGTATGTGAGAGGTAAATTAAGGCTAATTAGGACAGATTGAGGTGGGAGTGCCCTAGTGATGATTAGGTTAGTGGTAGGTTGAGAAAGATAGGGGGAGGAGTCTCAGAGGTATAAGTGCAGGGCTACTGGGGGTGGGTGAGATTTGGGGGTAGGGTAGGGGAGTGGAGTGAGCCCGAAGGGCGAACGGAGCGGGGCACAGCAAAGAAAGGAAAAAGCAGTGAGAAAAAACAATCAGACCATTGATGTTTTGGTTGGTCTGGCCATCCGTTTGGTCTTGGCAAGGTATGAAAGTGGAATTTGTAACCTCTTGAAACTACATCCAGAACCCACGTGTCTTGGGTTATGTAAGTCCAATTTTGTTGAAAAAGAGAGAGTTTTCCTCCTAGAGGGGCATCCAGGAGAGAAGTTCCTGGAGCCATGTAGGGGGAGTCATTGAGCCTGTTTTCTAAATGATTGAGGTCTGTCCTCTCCACCCCTTGAGGTGGAAGCACTCCATTGTCGAGGTCTGTAAGAGGTCTGTGTTTGAGGCCTCCCTCTGGTGCACCTATATCTACCCCTTTGAGACCTGTCCGAACTGGGAAAAGACCAATTTTTTGTTGGCCAATTTCTGCTAAATCTAGGGGGCTGAACCTGTAAGAAATCCTTAACCGTTTGCATGGATTTTGCCTTATCCTCCATTTTCTTTATGACCTCTTCAGCCTTAGGCCCAAACAAAACATTATGCTGAACAGGAGCATCCAGTAACTTTGCTTTCACTTGATCAGGTAAGTTTTGTTCCTTTAACCAAGCATGTCTTCTAATGACTGTGCCAGAGGCAGCCGCCCTGCAAGAAGCCTCCAAGGCATCAAAACCACAGTGTAAACCATGTTTCCCCACTTGTTCAGCAGCATGCATGAAATCATGTAATTCCTTATTATCTGCACATGCAGAAATGGTACCTAACTTTTGTTTCATAACAGACAGTAGAAATTGATGATATTTTAGCATATGAAATTGACAATTTAAAGCCCCAATCGATAAAGTAGCAGAAGTATACACTGTTTTGCCCCATCCCTCCAAAGTTCTGGAATCCTTATCTGTCAGAATATGATTTTTAGCAGAGGCAGCCTTAACCCACAGAGGCAGCCTTAACCCCCTTAGGACCCTGAGAAATGGTTTCTGGATCAGCAGTAGGATTTTTGTAAAGGAACTGGTGGGAGTCAGGGACCCTGTAATATCTGTTGGGCTTAGCAGGAGCTGGAGGAAAGGAGTCAGGAGTTAAATTAGCCTCAGAAAAAGCATCATCCACAATATCCAAAATAGGAGGAATAGCCAGGGGTCTATGTTGGGGAAGAAGAAGGAAATCCCTGAGCCTTCTCTTAGATTCTGAGTACTCCTGTCCCTCCCAGTGAAAATGTTCCCTCATGTCATGTAAAGTTTCCCCAAAAGAAAAATCCTCAGGGGGAGAAGCTGATGGAATAGATTCCTCAGCATCAGAATCCTCATAAGGAGGGAAAGAATATTCCTGTTTAGAGGAAGACCCTGAAGAAATAGATGCCTGATCCGAAGATTCATAATCCAACTCTTGCCTTGGCCTTTTGTTTGGAGGGGGATGTGAACCCCTAATCATGGTTAGCAAGTCCTCCGCCATTTTAAGTAACTGTTTCTGTGATTTGGGTCCCAGATCAGAAGAGGCCTGGGCTGGTGTCTTAGATTTAGAAGGAGTCTTTGTCTTTGTCCTGGGTTTTGCCTTTATCAGAAGCTGTGTAGGCCTGAAACCCCCCTCGGAAGCTGGTACCTGCACAGCGGCTCCGGACCCATCCGAGGGAGCATTGTCCGAAGGTCCTGCAGCTGGAGTGCTCAAAGGCCTAGTTGGCTCCTCGAGGGAGTCCATTTTGGCTATCGGTTCTGAAATGGCCAATGACAGGGGCTGCGAAAGCACCTCACTGATGACGGCCGAACCTGAAGCTGGCTCTGGCTGTGTAATGTCGTCTGATTTGGACCTCGGAGGCCTGTCCTTATCCTTGCGTCGTTTGTGAATTCCGGTAGTCAGAAGCGTGTCCGACGACATTTTATAATTAAATCACCTACCAAAGTAGTGAAAAGCAAAATCGTACCTCCACTTAATCGTACGTTGGTTAAATCTAGCACAAAACCGACAACTAGCTACGTCGTGGTCAGGGCCTAAAAAAAGGAATACAGTAAGAATGGAAATCCTTATGAGGTATTTGCTTCCCACAAGAAATGCAATTATTAACTTTTTCTGACATCGGACTGGAGCAAGAAAAAAGTTTCCCCAATGGGGTACTTAGCTTTGAGAAGAAGAAGTAAGTCTTCAGACTGAAGTACGAAAAAATATCAGGAGTCAGCCGACCGGCACTTGCGAACTGCTTTCACCGCATGGCAAGAAAGACTGGAGAACATAGCGTCGGCTGGTAGCTTTGTACTCCTGGTGCTCTGACGTCAGGGAGCATGACTGCACAGCCAACACCGGACCCAGACTTTGGGAGTCTGGACGACCGAGGACTGCCTGCCAGCAAGAAGAACCCTACAATGATGACTGCAACAGTGAAACACGATGAACATCTTCTGTTTATGCACTGTTACTAGTAATGTTCAGAGTCACCTCTAGGCCTTAGAATGGCTGCTATGAAAAACCAAGAAACTATACATTTATTTATTTATTTATTTAACATTTGTTGTTGACCAGGAAAGTCTGACTAGGACAAGGCCTATTTTCAGCGGACGCCTGTTGAGAAATGCTCCAGATGAATGTCTTTGGAATAAATAATTTGCCTTCTCACCATTTACTGATGAGTGTGAGTAATATTGTTTCATGTCTTGAATACTAACCACATTTCTATCCTGGAATATATTTATTTAATTATTTAATTATTTATTTGTTTGACATTTGTTTATTGGGATAGTCTGACTGGGTCAGCAGAACCCATTTTCAGCAAAGGCCCAGAGAGAAAATCTCCAAGTACATATATATTGTATATAGAAGTAATAATGAAAGTATGAGAATGAAAATAAAAGTTAGTGTACAACTGCACTGTGGAAGACTATGCAAGTTATCTAAGGGAAGTGATAGCAGAACATCTACTTGCAGAAGACTAGACTATACAACAAAAATGGGATTTAAATGAAACATATTTACATGGAACCAAATACAGAACAAAAGGAATTCAGATAATTTGACTTATACTACTGACTCATATAAAAAGAGAATTTATCTTTCCATCCCTTATTAAAACTGCCTTGGCCCTCTCTGTTACACTTGAATTATTTCTCTGCAATGGAGTCTGCTTCCTCCTGGTTGTGTTATGGTTTTCTTCTTGCTGTGTAGTGGCTTTCTCCTTGCTGTGTTGTGGCTTCCTCCTCGCTGTGTTGCTGGCTGTGTTGAGGCTGCCATCTTGCTGTTGTTGCTTCCTCCTTGCTGTGTAGTTACGTCTTCCTTGCTGTGCTGTGGCTTCCTCCTGGTTGTGTTGTGGCTTCCATCGTGCTGTGCTGTGGTTTCCTCCTGGCTGTGTTGTGGCTTCCTTCTTGCTGTATCGTGGCTTCTTTCTTGCTGTGTTGTGACTTCTTCCTGGCTGTGTTGTGGCTTCTTTCTTGCTGTGTTGTCACTTCTTCCTTGCTGTGATGTGGCTTCTTTCTTGCTGTGTTGTAGTTTCCTCCTGACTGTGTTATGGCTTCATCCTGGCTGTGTTGCGGCTTCCTCCTGGCTGTGTTGTGGCTTTCTCCTTGCTGTATTGTGGCTTCCTTTGTGGCTTCCTCCTTGCTGTGTTGTGGCTTCCTTCTTGCTGTATTGTGGCTTCCTCCTAGAATGCTATTTTCTTGAAGAGCGGTGCCTACTTGCTTGTTTAGAGTTAGAAAACTTGTATTAAAATGGAATTTCTTGCTTACAATTAGAAAATACAAATTTAATTAGATGATAAGGAGTATTTTAGTTAGAAATGGATGTGCTATATAAAAAAATAATCTAATGGGGTGCTTGGTCAAAGCCAGGACTACAGTAGGATTCAAAATGTTGAGAAATATGTAAAATACTTTCCAGAATGTTATGCAGCTTATAATATTTTTATATGTTGTTGACAAAATTTATGTTTGCATCCTGAAAAGAAGTTTCCATTATATTAAATATATATATATTTCAAGTAAGCTTTATAGAAAATATTTTTTATAATAGGCAGCAATAGCCAGTCCTAATCTATTAGGCCAACTTGGCTACTGCTGGTAACTCAGTTAGTAATGACCAATACATTCTTAACATTGTGACATTTAATAGAATTTACTCATTTGGGGCAACTGCTGCATTGCAAACTTCAGCTAAGGTGTCTTAGAAACACTAATGTTCTTCGGTGGGAATTTCTTGTGATTTAAATAGGATGCCTGAACTCTCTTTTTTTTTTTTTTTTGTACTGCTGAGATGATAAATTACTCTTTTCAGTGCACACAGACAGAAAGGGTCTTAGATCCATGGGGGTAGTGTTAGAGTGAGAAGTAAATTGGGATAGTTTAAATTAGTCTGCAGTGACTAGTGACTGAGAAAGTAGGGCAGTACCCTAGATATTATTATAGAAGGGAAAGCAGGGAGAAATCTCTTGATGGTCGCTGTGTGGCTGCAGGGACCGAAACAGAATTGTTCCTTGGGGGTAATTTATACTCCTTGGACCTTTAATAAGGCATATTTTTCAATCTCACAGCAGCACATAGCTCATTAAGGATAAAAAGCTACTGATCTAGCCCAGAAAGTTGAAGAAAGATGTCTTTTAAAACACATACCAGAAATAAACAGTTTTCCATCCAGCTCTGACGAAAAGTAGGTTTCAGCAATTTACTGCTTTAGCTACTTATAGGATACGACAGCAAAATAAAAAATGTATCACCTGTGAGCACTATTAATTTTCCAACAGAAGCTTCTTTTTGAAAATGGCATTGTACTTTTCTGCTGTTAGCTTTATTTTGGTCTTAAACACAACAACAAATTAGCTAGATAAATTGAGCTTGCAGGCTGTATCTATTATTTTCACGAAAACATCAAAAGATGTAATTTTTGTAATGACATTAAAAAACAATACATGCGGTCCACACTCCACACTGAAATATATTGCTGCAATGTTGGGATTTGCATTGCTTCTTTCATGTAATGCAGTTTGCATCTGATGAACACACCATCACTTCAAGATTCCTTTATAGCTAGACTGCATCCATTGGCCAGCATGTCAAACAATGTTAATGGTCGCAGCAGCTGTAAAATAGTGCATTCCCCTTTCACTATAATTTTGAATGTTCCTCCTAGTATTCAAAATTGCTTTCCACCTAGGCTATTCTATCATAGAAATGGCCTAAGAAGCTACTTTTATTTTTAAGTTTTTGACATGTCAGCTTCTGGGATAATGTCAGATTTCAGTACAACAACCAAATTAAGATGGCGGTATATACTTTTACTGTATAAAACTACAGAAGATTAGTATTTCAAACTCATCTTCTGACATTTATTATTGGGATATTCTAGGCTAGAAAAATGCTTGCCCTAGGAGGCTACTGCGAAACAGACAATATCAAATACAGCAGCAATGCAGTACTATTATGTAACTTCTCGGTCCAGAATATATATGTAATGTGATTAACATTTATGTTCATTCTTTACTAGACAGCCTCTACTGGAAGCCTGCTGAAAAGCCATAAAGACTGATGATGCCGTGGTTTCCTATCTTACTCACAAAATAATCATTCTGTTCTTTTTTCTTGTAACTCTATCTGTTACATATATGATACCTTTTTATGTGTAAATATAACAAAGTTATACAGTTAAATGGTGCACTTATGCATTCTGTGAAATGAATTCTGTGACTGGTTGGGACAGAGAGTACTGGGGTGTATGACAGTCAAGACACACAGGGCAGGGGTATAGTTGTTAGCTATTGCTCGAATGTCTGCACCAATGTGAAGTACAATGTCTTACTATACATCAAATCGGAGACAAAATTACAAGGATTCTATTACAGTCTGCATTACTATTGGGTTCGTATGTGATAGCAGTAGTATGCCAAATGAGCATTCCTCTTAACTTATTCATGGACACTTGACAGTAACTGAATATTGGATGAGACAAAATCAACTTGCTAAATGTTTCACAGCTGGCTGTCTGGTGCCCAACACTTGCCATATAAATATCTATGATATGAGACTTCTGAACATGTGGTGATAGCATTACCTAATCACTAACAGTCCTAGCCAGTAACAGAATACATTTCAGTGAATGCCTAAGTGTACAATTTCATTGTATAACTTAGCTATCTTGACACATAAAAGGGTATTGTATATGCAGTACAGCCCTGTGCCTATATTTTGGCTGCAGGTTATAAATCTCACACTTTGCAGTTGATATGGCTACTTTTGAAGAATAATATGTTTTGCTTCATTTCAGTTCTGTCAGATAGATTATCCTCTGCAGATGCACATTATGCCCACCAATGTCAGTGGTGCAATAGGTAGCACACTTGCTTTCAGTGCAGAAAGTTGTGGGTTCTGTTCCAACACCAAGCAGATTAATTGCTGGCACTGCAGTGCAGCATAAGGGGTATGTTGCACTCCTGAGTGTGCCATCCTTTGGATGAACATTAAACCATGGTTTCAGCTGTTTGTGTTGGTGCTAGCTCACAAAGATGCAAAAGATCTCACAACATCTATTGAAAAGAGTAGGATAAGCTCTCTGATACATTGGCAAAATGTCCCCTAGTGTTATAAATACCACCTTGGGTCTTCCCCTGAAAAGAGGCTACTAACCTAGTGGGACTAACCCAGTTAACAAATGATTAAATAAATAAAAAAACAAATAAATAAAATCAAACTAATCAAGCCTTTGAGGGGTGCAGGACATTCAAAATCCTTATACAAAAGGCAGATTAACATAGCATTTAAATGGATTTAAAACTAATAAGTTATGCTTTTAAATTACTAAAGAGGCAAGTCCATTGACAATGTGAAAGGAAATTAGTCTATTTATACTGAAAAATATGTATATAGATTTGATGATGTTATTGGGTTAAATTTAGCAGTGATGGCATTGCATTGTAAACACCATCACAGTCAGGGTATAACTGTGTACTTAAAAGGATGCCTAGACTTATTTTAAAAGCATCAGTCATTTGTCTGGGCTAAATATGATAAACTGCATCATCATAGCATGGCACAGTTAGTTGAAGCTGTCCATTCTTGCACATTTGTAGTATATTTTGTGTACTCTATGCTGCTGTGTGATTTCCTTTTAATACACAATTTACTTATGTACAGATAGACTTAGGGAAGCTGTGTGGCATGTCTTAAGTCTTACAATCACAAAATCAAGCTGCAACAGCTAAACACAGCTATCCAGTGCTCATCCACATTATGATGCTTTAACTTTTATGGTGTGCCACTGAACTATTATATTCAGCAAGAACAGTTAGAAAAGGTCTTAACATGGTGCATTTCAAAAAAAAAGATTGATGCAGCATTTTCATGGAAGGGATTTACTTGTTAATTCCAGGATTATTAAATATATGCATTTTATCAACATGACAAAAAGAACAATTGTAGCTACAGGTTTCTGAATTTTTGCCTGTAAGGGAGGCTCACCCTGATAATTTCTGTATAGTAAATGATTTAGAGATACATAAGCCTGGAACAAGTCCCAAACAGTGACACTAGAGCACATTTTGTTTGGCACCCCAGCACTCCACTGGATACCAGCATAGGAATCATTGATATTATAACTTTACCTTTTATTTTTCTTGTAAAACTGAATAGAATTAAATGACAAATGTAATCAAAATGTAAGATTTCATTGTAAGCAAGATGTGTGGCTGAATTGGAAATTGTGGATATTTGGAATACTGCCAATTGGGAAATTCAAATTATTAACAAGGCTAATGATATACTGAATATGAGCTAGTGTACTGATATTATTGTGCACTAAACAATGGAAGGTTGTGGTTAGGAGCCCACAGCTACTGGTTGATGGTATCCTTGAAAAGAACATTTAGGGTATACCAGATTCCTTAGGAAAAGGAAAATACTTTTTTGATACCATGGGACTAAAAAGGACTGAATAAAAATGCAAGAAACAAAGATGATTAATAGGCTTTGTCCTATGAACTAAATGTGCTATCTGCTGTGCATTTATATGCAGCTCTCTCTTGAAACACACACACACACACACACACACACACACACACACACATATATATATATATATATATATATAGATATATATATATATATATATATATATAGATGATATAGATATCAATATGTATATATACAGATATAGATACAAATATGTAGATAACTATAACTATAGATATATCTATAAAAAACTTTTCCAAAGCTGACTACAATCTCCTGAGAGCAAGTATAAGCAGCTTCACAACCACTGTCCCTTCAGTTGGAACTAGCACTAATGTCCAAACGTACACCAAAAAACTATATGAGTATCTACATAGTTGTATGGTCTCAGAAATAACTGACAGGACCAAATCATCTTCCTCAAGGAAGAGTAAACCTCTCTGGTGGACAGCAACAATAAATAAAATCTATAATAAAAGGAGGGAATTGCTGTCCAGGGCCAAGAAGGAGCAGATTCCAAGCTGGAAGCAATCTCTCCTTTGTCTAAACAAACAAATAAGGTCACTGGTGAAATCCTCTATGGCTAACTTCTAGTCAAAACTGGCCACATCCACTAAGGACAACCACAAGGCCTTCTTCACATGCATCCACTATATCAAAGGTAACACCCAACTCTGCTCTGAACTGGTGGTCAATAACACCACATACACAAGCGCCATAGATATAGCCAACCTGCTGGCAGACAGGTTCAGTAAAAACTTCACCTCATGTCCCCCTCCATCAGTAAACCAGGACATCCCCAGCACAAGCCCCCTTCCCCCTTATCACAAAGCAGCAAGGCTTTAATGCCCTCTCAAAGCAAAAAATGCAGTCTACATGGGACCCAACAATGTCCATGGCTGTATCCTACATGAACTCAGGCATGAGCTCTCAGCTCTATTAGGCACCCTATTCAACCAAATCCGGAGCACTAGCTTTTTCCCAGCTAAATGGAGGACAGCCACTGTCATCCCTCTACACAAAGCTGGAGCATACACTGACCCAGGCAATTATAGGCCCATCAGCATAACTAGCCTGATCTGCAAGGCCATGTAATGCATTTTCATGGACCTTATAAACAAGGACATTGGCAACCTCCAAACGCTTGACCCTACACAGTTTGGCTTTGTCAAAGGGAGATCACATCTGTTAAACTTGGTCAACTTCTTTGAAATGGCAACCAAAGCCATGGACAAGAGAAGATGGTGCACACCACCTACCTTGACCTAGCCAAAGCCTTCAACATTATTCCCCCTTGGGCATAATAGATAAACTCTCCCAGCTAGGCACCAACCAGTTATGTTACTAGATGGGTAGCTAACTGTCTCACTGATAGAACTCACACAGTCAAAATAGGTGAAACCACCTCTAGTAGTAGAACTGTAATGAGCAGTGTACCCCAAGGATTGGTCTTGGGAACTCTGCTGTTTGGAATATACTTTTCTGAGATGCAAGCCAAAAACAGTGGTCTGTGGCTCACCAGGTTTGCATGACTGCAAGCTGGGCACTGTCTTAAATTCCCCTAGTGATGTGAACATCCTTCAATAGGGCCTTACCCAAACTAATGACTGGTGCCAAAACCATGGCCTCAAACCGAATGCCAAGAAATGCATGATTATCCTCTTTGGGGTAAATGGCATCCCCACTAATTTTCACATTAATAACAATGTACTGAGCTAGCAATCAGTCGTGAGGGAATTGGGCTCCCAGGTTGATAGCAACCTGACTTTTGACCACCACATTGCCTCCATTGTACGGAAGGCTTTCTGTATGACCCACCTCGTAATTAAGGGTATTTCATCCAGGAACAACAAAGTCATAACATCCCTGTACTCCATCCTTATCAGACCCATTACTGAGTACCATGCCCCCTTTGGCATGTACTTGCCAAGCACATGCATCAGCTGGAGAGACCACAGAGACTAGCAAAATCCAGGGTCTCAAACATCTATCCTATACAGATAGGCTAAAAGCCCTGTCTCTCTACTCAGTATCATAAAGACTGCTCAAAGGTGACCTCTGTCTGGCAAACAAAGCCATCTCAGGCCCAGCCTTGATGGAGTTGCTGCATAATCGTAAGTCAAACTCCACTCACACAACCCACATGCAAGGCCTCAACCTGGCCTGTGATATTAATAGAATCTGTTGGCAGGATAGATTTGTGTCCTGAAGACTCCCCCATCTGTGGAATAGACTCCCTCTCCATGTCAAGCAGAGTACCTCTCTAGCCCTCTTTAAGAGAGACCTGGATGACAGGATGGGAAACAGAAAATACACACTTGGGATCCCACCTGTGTCCCTGCTGGACAGGGAAACAGGTGCTGACTTTCTAGGAACATGGGCAAAATTCTTGGCTAAGCTTATAAGGGCCTCTGAGCCAGTAGCCTAGTATCATCCTATGAACATATGAACTAGTGTTACCTCCTGTTTCATTTGAAGTGCTATTATAGCATGGATCTACCATGCCCTGCTGGTCTACTGTATGCTCCTAACCTAATCCCTGTTGTGATGTCAGTGCCATTACAGCATTTCAGTATATGGTATCCCTAGTAGTTTACTGTTTCCCCCACCCTGATCCTCATTGTGATGTCTGTGCCATTACAGCATCCAGTACATGCTGAAATATATGTGGAAATATTTTAATCTTTCATTTATTAATTTTCGTCCAATCAGACATCTGAGTTGTATGCAGCAATATCATTTGTCTGAATTAGTAGGGACACGTGTGTGTGTGTGTGTGTGTGTGTGTGTGTGTGTGTGTGTGTGTGTGTGTGTGTGTGTGTGTGTGTGTGTTTGTGTGTGTGCCTGAGAGGGGTAAAAATAATTTACTGTGGCTAATTGTTAGCATTTATATTTCATTATAATCTGACATCTGAAATATAGAAACTTAATGAGTCTTTAATTGCTAGGTACAGGATAAAAGTGGCCAATACTGCTATCATTTGCTCAAGTTAATCATTGTTCTGGCTTTGCATAATAAATATGCATTTGTGTGACGTAATTGTAATATTTAACTGTAGCTACTGTTTGTGTGTAACAAAGTTGAAATAATTTACTGCTTCCATTATTTGTATCACAATCAGACATCTAAGGTGTACACAATCAACAAAGTGACTACACCTGCTAGGTATGGGAGCTCTTAGTGCATGAGACTGACAAATGTGGTTGTCATTTGTTGAAGCGGAACAGTCATTATTCTGACTTAGTAAGATTAGTGTATGTTTGTGTAAACAAGCCGTAATACATTTCTGTGGCTACTGTTTGTCTGAATCAAAAGTTTATTGGAAAAACTCATTCAGATTCTGCAGCAACTTGCTGTGATAAAAATGTTAGTTTGTTTTTGCTTTATTGTATTTCATATTACTTTATTGCCTACTTCTATTTTGTATGCTGTGATTTGTTTTCTTTACACTGTGTTTTACTTGTATTCTCCTTTTAATGTCATATTAAAACTCGAAAAGTGACCACAGTTGTGTATCTTGTGAGTTACACAGCCCTCCCACCCTGTTGCTGTTGTGTTCTTAAACACAGCTGTCTTTCTAGTTGCCTGCCCTTTATGTTAATTTGATCACACTCCTTCCCTCTCCCCTTTCATTGGCTGTTGTGAGTAAGCAAAAAAAAAATATCATTTTATGAAATCACTCCCCTTCAACTATTTAAATTTATTGGCCATCCCACTGTGTTACATGGAGTCAGAATGCAAATGTTCCCACCGCCTTTCAATCTATTTTGCTCTATTAAAATTAGTGGATCTCCATTTAGAGAGATAAAGCTTACGTTACCTCCTTTCTGCTATCTAACTGCTTAGTGCACACTGCAGTGCTTAGATATTAAAACATTTTTTTCATCTTGCCCTTAAATATCTATTGCAGGACCACCAGTTATTGGAGAGCCCACATTCTGCCTCTCAGTAGTCATCTTGAGATTAGTGACTCTGTTTTCTCCTGGTGAGAGAAGGAGCACAGGGACATTCTTTCCTGCAGACTACTGATCACCAGAAAGCATAATAACTGCTTCATAGGTGACAGCCTGGAATTTATGATGATATTGTACTCCTGATGAGAGTAGGAGCAGACTGCATTGATTCCTGACTGCTTCTAGCTGAGCAGTGAATGCCTGTGCTTGGCGTTCCAGATCTGTCTGGTTGCTATTTAAGGCATCGAACAGGAAAAGGCTTCAACAAGCCTACAGTCCATAGGTTCATAGGTTCATAGGTTGGTACTCGGCTATCAGCCCCAGGGCCTATACAAGCCTAGCCATAACAATTCCCTGGCTATTTCTTCCCACAGTATTTACTTCCCTGGACCCCATCTAGCAGGGCAACTGACGTGATCCCTGGGGTGAATTTCCTATCTCCCATCCAGTCATCAAGGTTCCTTTTGAAGAGGGCCAAAGAGGCGTTCTGCCATAGTCTGGGGATTCTTGGGTCAGGAACCTATCCCTCCAGCATGTTTTGTTCATTGTGATGACAAGGTTTAGGTTCATAGGTTCATAGGCTCATACTAGGCTATCTGCCCTAGGGCATTTATAAGCCTAGCCAGAGTGTGTTTGGCTTTCGCCACTCATTTTAAATTAATTTTGCTATGCCCTTTTTCGAGGTTAGTATACTGTGCCTCTGTCTAACAGTCTTTCCAGTTGCTGCAGGTGTCTGGTAAGGTACATCCCAGAAGGAGCATTGTACTCAATTATGGGCCTGATGAGGGATGAGTAAAGAGGCACAATGACCTCCCCTGATCTAGATGTGAATCCCTTCATGATTAGGTGGGCTATATAAAATGTTTTTCTAACCACTTTGGCCACGTGGTTGTCAAATGAGTGATTGCTATCAACTTGGGTCCCCAGGTCCCTAATTACTTCTTCTGTACTTAATGGATTACCACCTATGTGGTAATTTGTGGGCACTTTGTTTTTGCCAAAGGGGCTGACTATACACTTTTTGGCATTTAGCTTGAGGCCATGGCTCTGGCACCAGTTGTCTGTTTCTATGAGGCCCTTTTGGAGGATGCTTGTGTCGGCTGGAGAGTCGATTATGGCACCCAGTTTGCAGTCATCTGCAAACTTGGTCAGCCACAGTCCTTCCATGTTGGCCTGTACCTCTGAGAAATATATACCGAACAAGAGAGGTCCCAGGACTGAGCCTTGTGGGATGCCACTTGTAACTGGTTTGGAGTCTGACATGGCTCCAGCAATTCTAACCATGTGGGTTCTGTCCTTGAGCCAGTTTGCAACCCATCTAGTGACATAGGGGTTTATATTTATTCTTAGTTACATTCCCGGTCAACAAATGTTAAATAAATAAATAAATAAAATAAAAAATATTTAAGCTGCTGAGCTTATCTATAATGCCCGAGTGGGGTATTGTATCGAAGGCTTTTGTGAGGTCCAGGTAGGCTGTGTGGACTACCTTCCCCTCAAAGAAATCGACCAGGTTTAAGAGACAAGATCTGCCCTTAACAAAGCCGAACTGGGTAGGATCCAGTGTCTGTAGGTCCCCAATATCCTTTCCATAGCTTTGCAGACCAAGCTAGTCAGGCTTATGGGGCGATAGTTTCCAGGATCCGTTGAGGCACCCCCTTTGTGGAGAGGGACCACTGTTGCTGTACGCCACTCTTTGGGTACATATCCTGTAGTAAGGCTGAGATTGAACAGTAGTTTTATGTTTGGGTTTAGCTCTTCTTGGAGTTCATGTAGGATGCAGCCCGGGACACCGTCTGATCCCATTGATGCTGTGTTTTTTGCTTTGGAGAGGGTGGCTCTTACCTGAGCATCTGAGATGTCAGGGGGGCAGCACTCTGCTGGGATAGATATTTGCCCTTTTGGTGGGGAGGGAGTGGAGAAGTTTGTGCTGAACCTGTCAGCTAGGATGTAGGCAATGTCTGTGGGTTCAGTGTATTTTTTGTCATTTTGGACTAATTCTGAGTATATCTGGGAATTCCCACCCAGGTTCCTAACATAACTAAAGAAAGCCTTGTGATTATCCTTAGTGTCCTGTGCAATTTTTCTCTCAAAGCTGGCCTTAGACGATTTTATGAGTGCCCGTAGTTTTTTGCTAATACTGATCAGAGATGCCTTCCCTTTTTGGGATTTTGCTCTATCATGTAGTAGCTTCCTCCTTCTATTGTATAGTTTGTTTATGGCTGGGGTCCACCAGACAGGACGTCTGCCTTTGGAGGATTGGGTCTTGGTTTTATTTGGGATTGCATGATCCATACATTCCTGAAGGTGTTCATAGAATGCGTTTATAAAGGATTCTGCAGTCTGGGCCATACTTTCCACAGGCCCGGAGGCTTTGAAGGATTCCACCTCGGTTTTGAGAAGTGTGAAATTTGCTTTAGAGATGTTTTTCACTGTGGTTTTCTGGGCAGGGGGTGGGGTCGGGATGTGAATATCCAGTGAGATTAGTTTATGGTCTGATCGTACCAGTGAGGGATACACTTCTGGTCTGGAGCATAGAGTCCCCATGTTGGTGATGATCAGGTCCAGTATGTTTTCCCCTCTTGTGGGAGTGGTAGAAGTTGTTCCATAGCATTTGAGTTTATAAATTCTAGGAACCTTTGGGCTAGGGTGTTGGAGCTAGAGTAATGCTCCCAGTCTATGTTTGGGTAGTTGAAGTCGCCCAATATAATGGTGTTTGGAGAGACCTTTATATTTTCCAGTGTTCTCAGGAAGCCAAGTGGGGTTCCTGGGTTTGGGAGGGTGGTCTGTAGCAGGCTATAAACTGGAAGGCAGTTTTAACCACTGTTAGTTGCACATGGATAGTCTCTGATGCTTCATGCTGTGCCACCAACCAAAGGTGTGGGTATCTTTGACGAATATTGATACTCCCCCTCCTTTTGTGGTTCGGTCTAAGTTTTGGGGCTGAAAAGCATGGTATGAGGTATAACCTGGTAGTGCTGGGGTGCTCTCGGGAGCCTTGAACCAGGTTTCTGTTACTGCACAGATATCGATGTTCTCCATGCTAAGGAGAGTTTCGAGTGCGTGCATCTTGAGGTTTAGACTTCTGGCGTTGAGTAGCATTACTCTTAGTTTCTTATCCCTTGTGATACCTATGGAGGTGGGTTTGTCTTTTGAGCCTCGCCTAAAAAAGGCACTATGGGGGTAGCAAGAGCCTTTGCCAATATCCGAAGCCCAGGGGTGACAGGTGCAAGCCGTCCCTAGCGAAGCATCGTGGCTTGTCGAGCATGTCATCCCAGGCTGACAGGCATTGGATCCCCTTTGAATGACACCAATACTTAAGCCAATTGTTGAAATTGATCATCTTGTCTTCATATTGTGGCATCATTCTTGGTCAGGGTAAGATGCTACTCAAGGTCAGGGTCATACCGGCCTGGGCTACATGCTCAGAGAGCTCCTCTATGTCTCTTTTCATGTAGTCCAGGGAGGTACGTCTCAGGTCATTCACACCAGCGTGGACAATGACTGAGTCATATTTGTACTTGCCTTGGAGTGACCTGAGAGCTTATGTTATGTGGTGGATCCTAGCGTCCGACAGGCAGCTCACCATGACCTTCTCCTTGTTCAGCCTGGTGAGTGGGACGTCAGTGTGCCTGACGATAGAGTCACCTATTACAAGTGCATCAGGTGTGTTGTTTAGCCTTAAGGGCTGTGACTGTTCGACACACTGGCTTTGTGAGCTATGTGTTGCATGTGTTTTGTTTTGGGGTAGTGGTTGCTTGGGTGTCTGCTTTGGAGGTCTCTGCTGCTTAGGCAGATTTTTATTTAGAGTCTCCGAGTATGTTTTTGTGCGTTTATTTATTTGTTTTATTTTACATTTGTTGACCGGGCTAGTCTAACTGGATACATGTCCATTTTCATCAGAGAACCACTTAGATGCCAGTGAATTAAAACCAAAACCAATGAAGTACACTGGGAGCTCACCAATAAGAAGAACGAGTCATAGAAAAATGTTTATTCAACCACGAACATAAACTAATAGGCACTTGCAGCGAATGCAACAACTAAGACAGATATTAACGCTTTCACTGAACAAATAGCGTTTTTGTACCAACTTCATCAGATAGATTTCACAGTATAGTGGACCTTTATATAATAATTGAATTAAAAAATGCATACTGACATTGGTCCGTCTGATAATTGATTAATTACACAACAAAATCTTAAAGAACAAGTCTTTAAAACTTGAATTTGTTTAAAACCAGCCTGATTTTCATTGTACATGACATGGTTAACAAACATTATTTTCATTGTGCATGACGTGGTTAACAGATATTAACAGGCTGGTTTTAAATTGGGAGGAAATAGAATTTATAGGGATAAAATATGTACTAATTTCTGAGTAGTGAGGGCTAGGCAGAGTTTAGTTCAGTTACATAGATAGTTGCCATGTTTATGTGTTTGGTTTGCTGTTGTGGTAGGTCTATGTGTAACTGGAATTGTAGTGAGTGTGGTTTCCTTCTCCTCCTGACTGGTTACGTCAGTACTGAGTTGAGAGAGCTTAGCCTCCAGTTTGACTATATGGTTGCATCTTTCACATGTGTTGGAATTTGTTGGGAGGAGGATCCCTGGAGCGTGTGTGTCTCTGAGGGATTGGGATTTCTTTAAGTGTAGCATGTCCAGCAGCTCTGGGTTTGACATGGCCTTGTATGTTAAGCAGAGATTGCCTCTGAGTAGACGATATGTGACAGAGTATAGGTGGAGTTTTTTTAGACTGTCAACATAGGGCATCTGCTTTAGGCTTGTGATTCATTTAGTGAGGTATTTATGCGGCCTTTCCAGTTGTTGCAGATGTCTTGAGAGGTACATACTAAACAGGGCATTGTATTCTATAATGGGTCTAATGAGGGATGAGCACAGTGGGATAATGACCTCCTTTTTTCTGGATGAAAAGCCCTAAGTGATAAGGTGTGCCCCATAGAAGGATTTCCTAACTGTTGTGGCAATGTGGTTATCGAAGGTGAGACCACTGTCCACTTGTGTCCTAAGTCTCTTATCACACTTTCAGTGTTTAGTGTACTGCCACCTATGTGGTAATTCATGGGTACATGTTTTTTCCCAAAGGGGATAACTATACATTTCTTGGCATTGAGCTTGAGCACATGGCTCTGGCACCAAGCATCTGTTTCTGTAAGGCCCTTTTGTAGAACATCCACATTATTTGAGGATTCAGTAATGGCTCCCAGTTTGCAGTCATCTGTGAACTTTGTTAGCCAGAGTCCCTTAGTGTTGGCCTGCACTTCAGAGAAGTAGATGCCAAACAAGAGCAGTCCAAGGACTGAACACTGAAGTACTCCACTTGTCACTTGTCTGGAGCTGGATTTGGAGTTGGCTACTTTTACAATGTGGGTTCTGTCAGTAAGCCAGTTGGCAACCCATTGAGTGACATAGGTATTAATGCCCAGCTTAGTAAGTTTATATATGATTCCAGAGTGGGGGATGGTGTTTAAGTCCTTGGGGGGTCCAGATAGGCTGTGTGGACCACCTTACCCTTGCCCACAACTCTGGAGACTGACTTGAAAAAGTCAGTCAGGTTCACGAGACAAGATCAGCCCTTCACAAACCCAAACTGCGTGTGGTCCCTTGCATTATCTGGGACAATAATTTACTGTGGATAATTGTTAGCATTTGTATTTCATTATAATCTGACATCTGAAATATAGATACTGGATCACCAAATAGGCTGTGGCCTGCTGCTCATCTTTGGTTTAGTGCTGAAGTTTTGCTTCTGGTGATAGAAGAAGCAAAGTAGCACTGTATCCCAGCAGAGTGAAACTATAGTGAGACCTGCACAAGCATTAGCCAGGCAGTAGTCATTCATGCATCTCCCCTCTTTTCATCATTCTTGGCAAGCTAATGCTTTGTTTTCATTAAGTACTCTTTGATTTGTTTCTAACTTCAGAATATCTGCCTAAATACTACATTCTTAAATTTTTAGTATCTACATATTAGTTTCCCCTCAAGTGTTTGCCAGTGTCCTGTATAGACAATGACACCCTGGGTGACATTTTTCCTGTAAAAGCAAAACTGAAATTTCACCAATACCTAGTTGCACACAGGACATCGAGTTTTCAGTGACATGCACTATTCCCTGAGTTGCAAATTGGATACTCCTGACATTGCTCCAACTCTGTAATCTATAAAAAAGGGTCTGCTGCCATGGATATGAACTTTCATACTATCTCTGTTACCAGCTTGGTGGATATGGGCATTCTGAGGCAAGGTAGCAATTGCCTCCTGTTTACTGACAACCAGTTATTTCTCAAACAAACTGATATGGTATGTGAGAGATGCATTTACACAATGTCACTGGAGGCAAAACTCTCATATAAAAGTATTCCTAATGTCAAAATGGTTGTCAGTAGTACACACGTTGCACCTATCACCCACAATTCAAAGCAGACATATCGACCCACATATGCTGAGCCACATAAATGTAACCTTCCTAAACCCCAAAGACCTCCTAGATGAAGTACACACAACAAATACCCTCATCAGCCCCAAATGCACTCTTTCAAAGCAACACCCACATCAACACATAGAGCCACATCTCATGGAGCCTCTACTTCTAAGCCTATAAGGCAGTTCATCACACAATCCAACATTTTAGTCATTGGAACTATAATGTGAAACACACTTATGTCCCTCTCACCAGGATGAATAAGGAGAAAGTCACAGTCAAGTGGTTATCAGGGGCTAGGAACCATCACATTACACATGCATTCAGGTCATTGGACCACAAGTACCAGTATGACTCCGTCACAGTCCATGTGGGTGTAAATGTCCTGAGACATATTTCGCTAGACTATATTACGAGAGACATCATGGAGCTCTTGGAATATGTATCTCAGGCTGGTATGAGCCTAGCATTGAACAGCATTTTACCTTCTCTAAGGATGATACCACAATATGAACAACAGTTGACTGGCTGTAATAATTGGCTTAGTTTCTGATGTCATTCTAAGGAAGTGTAATATTTGTCTGCATTGAAGGAGATGGTCAACAGACCATGCTGCTTTCAGAGTGATGGTCTGCACCTCTCCCCTATAGGCTTTTGAATAATAACTAAATGTTGTCTTCCCCCATAGCCCCTTTTTCAAGCAATTGTAAACTGAAAGTACTTCAGACATAGCAAATCAAAACCAAAAAAATCTAAAGGTATTACTGCTCAATTCTAGGAGTCTAAACAAAAAACTTCTCTCTCTAAAAGTTCTCTTAACCATAGAGAATACTGACATCTGTGCAGTCACTGAGACATGGTTTAAGGTGGCAGTGCAAGGCTATAATTCCTTCCACACATTTATATCAACTACTACACAATGAGGGACTAAAGGTGGAGGTGTCCCAATTTCCATCAAAAGTAAATATACCTCAAGGCTGGTCAAACAGGATAATGCATTTGAGCTGCTCCATGTTCAAATCACCACAGGCAAAATCCAATACCACTTCCTTGCAAGCTATATGTCCCCCTTTATGACCCAGGAAATCCAAACCATGTATTTAAACTTATTGGAAACACTCGCCATCCAACCCAGTACCATATTCATGGGCAAATGTAATTATCCCTCTTATAACTGAGAATCCTATATGACACCAAATGTACAGGCCCAGAGATTCCTGGGTTTTTTAAACAAAAACTCCCTGGACCAGATTGCCAATGCACCAACCAGGGGTGCAACCATACTGGATCTGGTCCTCACTAATATGGGAGAGTGCTGCACACTCCCTACTCTTATGTCTTCCCTGGTAAGGTCAGACCACAAAATGGTCACTTTTCAAATAAAAATAAAACCTGGACCACCAGCTAAACATGGAATATTCAAGAACTACTCTAAGGCTAACTTTCTGTTAAGTGATAACCTGGCAAAATTTCAAGCTCCATAAACCATGAGAAAAGTGCTGCCTATGCAGAACTGTTCCCATAATTCCTATACAAGCATGTTAATAGCTGCATAGAGGCAGCTGTTCCCAACAGGAAGAAGTACATAACTAACTCAAAAATCAAGCTGCTCTGGTGTAATCACAAAATCAGTAGACTGTATAACAGAAGGAAGAAAATCATGGCAAAAATTATGAGGTACAGCACCAAGCAGGCTTAAAACACTCTCATCAAACTAACCAAACAACTCAGAGCAAAAATAAATTCTATCAAAGCCAAATTTGAGGTAAACTTGGCCTCCCAGGCCAAGGACAACCCCAAGGCATTCTTTAGCAATGTCTGGACCCTCAAAGGCAATACACAATTGTCTACAAAACACAATGTAAATGGATCCACTTATACTGAGTCAGAAGATACAACAAACCTACTGGCTGATAACTTAATCTCCAACTTTACCTCTATCTCTCTCTCAACTTTCCCTCAGGAAACACCATAAAATATAAATTCCCCTGCCATTACTAGGAAACAGGTCCTTAATGCTTTCTCTAAGGCCAAGAACACTGAATCAATGGGCATAGACAGTATCCCAGGATACCTTCTAAATAGCATGAAACATGACCTATCACACTGTCTGAAACTGCTAGTTAACTGTATCCATTAAACAGGCTACATGCCTCATGTATGGAGAACAGTAACAGTCATCCCTATGCACAAAGGTGGGTCATCTACAATGTAAAGCATGGAAAGAATTATCATGGAGATGATCATTAGTGATATAGTAAACTTCCAAACACTATAACCGACCCTGTTTGCTTTTGTCAAGGGCAGGTCATCCTACTCTTCCTGGTGGACTTCTTTGAGAGGGTCATCAAAGTAATGGATGAGGGTAAAATGGTTCACACTGGCTACCTTGACCTGGCCAAGGCATTTGACACAATACCCCATGCAGGCATTGTTGACAAACTCAGGCTGTTTGGTACAAACCCATATGTCACCTGATAGATAGTCAGCTGTCTCACAGATAGGTTCCAGGAAGTTAGAAATGGTGAGTCCATCTCTACAAAGAGACCAGTCACAAGTGGAGTCCCTCAGGAATTGGTCCTTGGACTGCTTTATTTTGGCATTTACTTCTCTGAAGTCAAGTCCTATGTCAATGGTCTCTGGCTGTCTACATTTGCAGATGATTGCAAATTAGGAGCTGTCATTGAATCTCACACTGACACAAATGTTCTCCAGGAAGGACTGACACAGGCAAATAACTGGTGGCAGAGCTATGGATAGTATCATTCTGGAAGTCATTCACCCCTGGTATCTATCATATTAACAACATACCCATTAGAGCTGACCCAGTAGTCAGGGATGTAGGGATGCATACAGACAGTAATCTAGCTTTTGACCATCACATGTCTATAGTAGTAAGGAAATCATTCTATGTTGTGCAACTTATAAACAAAGGTATGGCATCTAGGTCCAAGGAAGTCATTGTTACACTGAATTTGGCATTCATCATACCTATCATTGAGTACAATGTCCCCTTTGGTATGTACCTAACCAGGTTTATCCAACATTTGGAATGCCCACAGAGGATTTTGACTAAAATAATACATGGCATATGTAAATTTGGAATGTCCACAGAGGATTCTGACTAAAAGAATACATGGCATACATAGCATTTCCTGTGCAGACTGCCTCAAGGCCCTATCCCTGAATTCTGTCTCCTACAGGATTTTGAGTGGAGACCTATGCCTCGCATACAGGGCATTATTAGACCCCACTCAGATTAATTTCCTGCATATCCACAAAACAAACAGCACCAGAATTATGCGTTCAAAAGACTTAAACCTTGCCTGTGATATAAATAGGACCTGCAGGAGAGACAGGCATGAATCCCAGAGACTACCCAGTCTCTGGAACAGGCTCCCCATCCATGTGAATCAGAGCTCCTCCCTAACCCAATTCAAGTGCAACTTCAACAACTAGATGGGGAACAGGAAATTCATACCTGGATTGGCACCTATGTCTCTAATGGACACAGCCAATCTGTAAATGGTTTGTCTCCCAGACCCCTGCTTGTAAATGTTTAATCTCTCAGTCCCTCGCTTACACTTATCAAGGGTACCAGCACTTGTCAGAGATTTGGGATGCATGGCTAGGCTTAAAAAGACCCTTGTGGTTGTTAGCCTAGTAAACACCTATGACCCTATGAATCTGTGAAATACATTGTTGTGACTATTTTATAGGAAGCAATCATTTGCAGTGTATGCAGTTACAAAAGTGGCAATAATTGCACTGTATGGAGATCTCTTTTGATGTCAATAACTGATGATGCTGCCATTTGTTCATGTTAAACAGTCATTATTCTGGTTTTACAGGCACAATGCATAGTTCTGTAAAGTAAGATAAAATAATTTACGGTAGCTATTGTCTATTTGAAACAAAATTGATATATTGTTACAGTAGCCACTACATATTGTATCTCAATCAGACATCTGAGATATGCACAGTAAAGAAATGTGGTATTCCTTGCCTAAAATGGAGGCTATTGATAAATACAAGTGACTAACCCTGCTGTTTGTTCAAGTTAAGTAGCCATTATTCTTGTCTTGCACACTAGTGTATAGTTGTATAAAGTCGACTGGAATACTTTGCTGTAGCTATTTTATTAACACAATTAGTCATCTGAGGTGTCTGAGATGTCCACAGTCAATAAAGTGCTGTAATTGATGTGTATGAGCATTGTCTGTGATGAAGCTGGCTGTGTCAGTATATCTAAAGGTAGCAAATTGACCATATTTTTCACATTCCATCACAACAAAATATCAGCATTGCAATCTATAAGTGGCAGTCTGGATTTGATACACACTGATCACTACTCTTGGTTGTCTTGATGAGATTTTTTTCTGTGATTCCTTCTTTATGGATTATGCATGTCTGTGTGGATTGTATCCATATGCCCTGATTTCCTGTCCCATGTCCTCTCTGTGTGAGCTTTTTTACCCTTTGGTTTGGATATTAGTGCATATATTTTGAAGGCAACATAATGTTTATAGCCATTAGGCTTGATTTGAAGCTATGCATTTCTAAAGTACAGTCAAAAATCCACTTATTCAGTAGTTATGAGGTCACTAAAATGGCTGAGGAATGCATGGCCATATTTAGCAGAGCTTGACTTTATTGGCCTGAATGTACCCACAAAGACTTAAAAAGTAAAAAGTTATGTGCATTCAGAAGCCATGTAGCTGAAACAATGCATGTCCTTAAGGAGTCATTTACATATATCCCATGGGACTCCATTACAGGAAGTTTAAGGTATTACACAGTGAAACCTCCAGCTCGGGTGGGTTTTTCTTTTATTAAATAGTTTGTCTGTGTGACCTTTTCACTGTTTGGTTTAGATATTAGTTGTGATATTTTGCAGGTACCTTCATGTTTATTGACATCAAGCTTGATCTAAAACTATGTGTTTTTAAAGTGTAGCCAAACAGCCCACTTATGCTGTCCTGATAAGGTCACTACGGAGGCGGAAGCATACATGTCCACAGCTAGTGGGGATTGACTTTATTGGCCTGAATTTACCCACACAAACCTAAAAAGCAAAAAAAAATAAAAGTCATGGAAATTCAGAAGTCATGTAGCTGAAACCCTGTATGTCCTTAAGGGATTTTTTCCATATATACAGTGGGCCTGCATTGCATGAGGTATAAGGTATCACAAAGTGAAACTCTAGCTTGGCTGCATTTTGTTGCAGTTTCTACTGAATGGTTTGTCTGTCTGACCATTTGCTGGCATGTACAGCAACTTGGCAGATGGGCTTAACAAAAAGTATGTTTATGTAAAAAATAAAAGTTGTAGGAAGATGCCCGAATACTACAAATGAAGCCTCAATAACTCCTTTGTCTCTATACCTGTGCAATACTATGAGATGAATACTAAAAAAGTATTACTTTTCTTCCTGACATGGAGAAATTATGATTTCTGTTGTTTACTTTACTAAACTCCACAACAGATATAAAATGGCAGAAGAATAATACATGAAAAAGAGAAAAAAATAAAGTATCAGTACTATGCCTTTGCTGTGCTTCCTTTTGTAGGCTATCTTGCTGGGTAATCATTTGGATGACAATAAGGCAGCCTTAAATATTTTGAAATGAAATCAGAGAAGTCAGTTGCTTAGCATAAAAAATGTTCACATTCTTTGCTTGTCAGCTTTTAGTACTGATTTTTGTTTGCTTCACATTCATTTGCTAAGTTTTTAAATGTTCATGCTTTCCCAGGGTAATATTTCTAGAGACAGTATTAGACCATCTTTTACTTAATACTTGCCTCAGCTTAGATAGACTGATTGCACCAGTATTTTATTTTAAATCCTTCTCCTTAATTCTTCTGTCGTTCAAACCAGCTTTTAATATTTCAATAGTCTCCTTTTTGTGTTGGGCATTCTTCTAATTTGTTTGTTAACTGTATTTTCCCATCAGTAATGTTCCCTAAAGCTTGCTTGACCATCAAACTTCTCATCTGGTTGTCTCAGTGATGAATTCATTCTCTGACTAGATCATAGGTTCATAGCTTTGTTAATTGGGCAAATAAGCTCATAGTCTATTGGCCATCAAGGAGCTTGATACCCCTGACCTCATTGTGGAACTTACATGTGCTCACCTAGTCAGAAAGTTCTTCATATAATGTATGAAATGAAAGTCAAGGTTTAATTGAGAAGGGCAACTTTTCCCCCAGCCATAGCAGTCTTTGAGACATGACATTGTCCCATTTCATGCTAAAGATGATATTAATTTTTATTGATATTAAGTGTCCTCTTGTGTTCATGTCACTTGTTTTCTATGCAAAGGGTTCAAACACTTAGGGGTCTATTCATGTTTATCATGTCAGGTATAGGTCTTCTCTTTAGAGGTTGTAAAACACAGAAGTGTGGGATTGATTGTCTTCTTTGGCTGTAATTTTTTTTTTTTTTTAATGACGAATCTTTGTAACTTCTCTGTCTGGAGTAGGTGCAGGACATTACATGGTATTCTATGATTAGTTTGCTAACATCTGTATCCTTAGGGACAGTTACCTACCTCGCAGCACTCTTGTCTGATAATATCTGTAAACAAAGGGAAAGTTGCCTAAATGGCATAGCCATTCAGCAGATGGAGCTGAGATGGATTGGAGTGGAAACTTACGTACAGATACACCTCCTGTTCCTAACTCATGCCTTCCTCTCCAACCTGCCCTGACAGGATGGAGACTGAAACACTGAACTGTGATTAGTTGATGCTGACTTTTAAATTCTCACACTGAGAAGTTAATAGATCTCATGAAGGGTGAAGCTATGTACCTGAAAGCACTTATATTTTAGTTTTAACAGCAGGTTTTTAGTTATTCATTTATTAAATTTTTGGTTTTAATAACTCAAGAGTTCCTAGTATGCTTTAATTTTTTATGTGCCTTGCTTTGGTGGTTGTGATAACGTTCGTTATCCTGTGGTTTTATTTTTTACTTTATCCATCTTTAGTAGTCGTGTTTTTTTCTTTGTGTATGTGCGTGTGTGTGTGTGTATATATATATATATATATATATATATATATATATATATATATATATATGGTTCCTCTTCAGAAGGTTGAATGGCTGAAATCTCGAAATGCATATGGCTGAAGCCATATGCTCGAAATTCAGAAACTCGACCTTCTGAAAGGGGAAAAAAAACAACAAAACACAAAACAATATTTCTGCAGGGAGCAAGCCCCCCCCCCCTGCACCCCCATACTCCCACTACTTAATTATACCAACTCTGAGATTGCACTACAGTGAAGTAAGGGAAATATCCCGTTCTGCGCTGTATGCCAATCCCCATTCAGAAGGTCGAGTTCAGAAATTTCGAGCATATGGTCTCAACCATATGCATTTCGAGATTTCAGCCATTTGACCTTCTGAAGGGGAACCATGTGTAGATATATACATATATATATATATATATATATATATATATATATACACACACACACACACACACACACACACACACACACACACACACACACAGACACACACGTGTGTGTATGTGTGTCTCTCTCTCTCTCCCTCTCTCTATGTTCTGAACTATTTCCTATTTTAGATTTACAAAAAACTTTTCACTTTTGTTTTCAAAGATGTAGTAAAGATATCTAATATTGAAGGCAGAGCTCAACAGATACATTTTTTAGTCTCTACCATATGATCAGAATGTTTTACATCACAAGTAAATAAATTATGTGCACAGCTGGTATAGATAAAAGGAAAAAATACAGTCCTGGCTATATTGTGTTTTATTTCACTCCCAATGGGTGATTTTTTTAAGAATTAGTACAATTCTGCTCGATTCAAAGATGGCTGCCGTTCTGTGAACACTGCTGAACTGCAGCTCTCCATTTAACCTGAGGAAATCAAAACCCTGAGTGGATACTACAAAGTTTTCAACATCAAAACTTCGATAAACTTACTCTAACTACACTTATTTATCCTGGATTGAGAAGAAAAACCGGAAAAAAGGAATATATTTAATTGGATTACAACAGATTAGCTAGCTCTGCAGAGAGGAATACACAAAGGAACTGTGTGCTTTTTATATTGCAACTTTTTATGTTCCAATAAGATGTCAAAAGAAGACAAAAGCATGGATATAACTACGACTAAAACAAAATTATCAGAATTGCAATCACCAGAAAAAGATGTGACTACTAAACGACAAAAAATTACTAAAGCACAGGAACAACAGAAACTAGGGACTAAAACTAAAGCTGATCAAGCTTTAAATATGGAGGATATCAAAACTGCACTTCTGCCTATACAAGAAGCTTTAAAAGAACTGACTTGTCAAATACAATCATTTGGAATTTCATGTACTCAGTTGCTGGAAAGAATGGATAAGACGGAGGCTTGAATTTCTGATACTGAGGACAAATTAGTTTTACTGGAAAAAAAAAACTAATCTGCATGATGTGGATATACAGGCTATACAAAGTAAGCTTACAGACCTAGAAGCAAGATCCAGGAGAAACAATATCATTGTCAGAGGGATTCCTGAATCCATTCAGTATAATGAACTGATTCCATCCATACTACAAATATTTGCAGTGCTTTTAAATGATTCTGATACTGTGAAACAAATCATCGTGGAAAGAGCACACAGAGCTTTGAGAGAGGTACAAGCATCTAATTTTCCTAGACCTGTGTATGTTAAACTGCTTAATTATCAAGATGTAAATAGAATACTTATTACTGCAAAACAAGGTGGAGGCTATACTATGTGGAAAAACAATAAACTATCTCTGACACAGGATCTACCTATACAGATCAGACAGGCTAGACAGTCTCTGTCTCCTTACTGCAAATTTCTTATTGTCAAACAAATGAAGTTTCAAATGAAATATCCTAATATGCTTATATCCACAGTGGATGGGGATAAACATTCTGTTTCCACCAAAAATGAGGCAAGAAATCTGTTTCTTAAAATTTTCAAGGCTTTACCTGCATCAGAGACTTGAATTGAACTTTTGCTGGGACTGGCATGCTACTATGTTTACTGTGCTTCGAGGACTGGGTAATCTTTTGTTTGCATTTGTGAAGCTTAGGCCTATTCCTGAGCAATAAACTGTTTGCTTTTCCTTATCTTGATCTCCTGCACTTGTTTCCTGACATTTTATGGCTTCCACGAACTGTTTTCAATGCGGAGGAAGACAGGAAGTGCTTAAAATGCTGTTGAGGGTGTAGATTTCATTGTGGCACTTCCGGGAGTCCGTCTGCAAAAGTGGTCCCCTGTTGCGAGCATTTTACAGGACTTCCTGGTTTGGAAAACCGAAGAGAACTGTTTTAAACACTCTCTTGCTTATTTAACATTAAATAACACTGTTCTATAGTAATTTAAGCACATAGGAACTTGTTAGGAACTTCATTTATTAACTTTCAGTCAACATTTTGTAGTTATATTATTTAGAGAGGGTGCAGGGATTTAGCAATGTTTATTTAACCTGTCAGCATAGTTTTTAATGTTTTGTGTTATTTTCATTATTTTATTTAGTTAGAAGCTTGCTTTATTATGAAACTAGTATAAGGTGAATGTATAACAAAGGATATTAATAAATTTGCTGTCTATTTGCTTTAATATAGGGTTATATATTAGTATGTATTTTTTTTTCTCTTCTCTCTTTTAATGCATGTGGTTTATGTATAGATAGCTAATCCAACTGAAAGTGCATTATTATAGTGAAAGTGCATTATTATAACCTACTGAAAATGCATTATTTTTTTACTTTATCCTTTTTACATGTACTACTGTTACATTTTTAATTTGATTTGTTTAAATAGTAATTAACCAAAGAGATGTAGTTTATGGCAGTGTTTGTTAGGGAATGTTTATTTTAGGCTTTGTCGTAGTGAAGTTAGGTTTTATAGGTCTTAATTGTGATACATGTGTGAAATTTTACATTGTGGTGTTTTTATATCTGTTGTTTCTTTTAAACCCTTTGTCATTTTATATTATACAGGACCTATTCATCTCCTGGTCCGGGGTTAGAGTGGGTATGCACTGGTTGAGGACGGGATATAAGGATTGCTTCCAGATTATGTATGGTTTTGAATTTACTGTTTTTGTTTTTCCATGCTCTCTCCAAAACTTTCATCTTACAGTGAATCTTTGAAATGTGGGAAGTAGATTCATGGAACATTAAAGGGCTCCAGAACTTGAAGAAGAGGAAACTGGTGTTACATGTATTGTTGCAGGCTAAGGCGTGGTTTATCCTACTCCAAGAAATGCATTTAATGAATGATCAATGGGGTGATGTTAAAAAAAAGAAATGGATTAGAGAAGTAGTAGTATCTGAAGGTAAGTCAAATAGTGCTGGGGTAGCCATAATTATTAAAGATCAATACAAGGAAAAGATATTAGATTCTAATACAGATAAAAATGGACGGTGGTGCTATGTTATTCTTTCGTCTACCTTATTTGATAAACCTCTTTTACTTTTAAATATATATGCTCCCTGTAATGACTAACAACTATTTATAGCATCACTATATTCAATTTTAACACAATTTGATAGATATTATGTAATTGTTGGAGGTGATTGGAATACCTACCAGAATCCGAAGCTGGATAGATCTTGTCCACAAAGAGCATTTAACAAGCATGCTCTATTAGCACTGAATGATCTTAAAGAAGACTTTCAATTATAAGATCCATTTCATTATCTGAATAACGATAATAGTACAAGCAATTTTACCTTTTATTCCCCATGTCATAAAATGTGGTCCAGAATTTATTTCTTCTTGATTTCAAGAGTATTGATCAATCTAGAACCTACAGTTATGGTACATGCCCGTTATATATCAGACCATTCTAAAATTTCGTTGAGTTTTACTAAGGGGGTAAAAGATACTTTGAGACAAAGAGGTTATAATTGGTCTCTTAATCCAAATCTATTGAATAAGGAGGATATAATATTGGAAATTACAAAGTACCTGAAAGACTTATTGATTGGTTTAGGGAAACAACAATTTGCCCCAGATATTGAATGGACAACAGTTAAAGCTCAAATAAGAGGGACACTTTTGCAAAAAGCATCTTATTATAAAAAGATATTAAACAAAGATATTCAAACTTTAGAAATAAAAATTAAATTACTTGATCAAGAACTGAATGTCAAAAGGATCTCTTTTTACTTCAGAATAGTAGATTAACATTTCAAGAGTACAAGACGTTAGTGAGGTATGCCAGTCATGTTCAAACACCATCGAGAGTGTTAGCTAGGATCATTAATCAAACAAAACCAATCGTGCAGATTTCGGAAATACAATTTAATAATAAAATATATTCTAAAACTGAGGAGGTTCTTAATATCTTTGAGAAAATATACACTAATATTTATGCTGGACAAAAGGATATGACCCCTAACAGGAATTATGAACAATTTCTACAGTCAATTAAGTTTCCAACAATAGGAGAGGACATTCAAAATGACTTGGTTAAACCGATATCTGAAGAAGAAATAGTATGTGTAATTCAGCATATGAAATCACATAAATCACCAGGTCCTGATGGCTTGACAGTGGAATTTTATAAAAAATTTGCAGATATTTTCAGTAAGATACTTTCAGTTGTGTTTAACTACATAATTAGGAATAAAATTAATGATCCACACCTTAACGCCTCAAAAACTATTTTTATATATAAAGCCAATTCAGATCCTCAAAATCCGGACAATTATAGACCGCTATCATTAATAAATGTAGACATGAAAATTCTAACCTCTATTATAGCATCTAGACTGAAGAGAATCATGACTCATATCATTTCTAAAGAACAGACTGGTTTTATGGCAGGTAGACAAACCAGTGATAATACACTCACACTACATACTATGTTAGAGCATGCTAAGCAAAATAATTTAAATATTTATGCCCTTATAATTGATGCCCAGAAAGCCTTTGATAGGGTTGATACAAATTTCTTGTTTGATATTTTACCGTATTTTAATATATCACATGAGTTTGTCCAAATGTTACAAATATTATATAGTAATCCCTATACTACATTGTATATTAATAAAAACGTCTCTAAAAGAATACAGATTAAGACTGGAACACGCCAGGGTTGCCCTTTGTCCCCTTTATTATTTAATATCTATCTTGAACCATTGTTTTTATATATTAAACAAAATGTTTATCATAATGTCCCAATAGTTTATGGAACTAAAATATTAATGGCAGCTTTTGCTGATGATCTTAGCATTTATTGTGCATCTCCATTATCAGATACTGAAAAATTATTGAAGGCTGTTAATGAGTTCTCAAAAGTGTCTAATTATAAAATTAACTTGAAAAAAAACAATATCTTCCCTTTAAAGACACCTAAACCCTTTTCGTTATTGCCCTTAGTGGGACAGGTATCATTTAAAGAAAATATTAAATATCTAGGTATTGAGTTCTCTACTGATAATAAAGACATTTATAATAATAATATTAAAGCAATCTGGGAACAAATAATTTCTGATTTTGGGAGATGGAAAAATTTACGACTGCCAATATTAGCAAAAGTTTCAATTATCAAAATGAACATATTACCACGATTACTGTATATTTTTAGGTCAGCCAATTTATTACTTTCGAAGTCGTTTTTTAAACGGATTCATAAAGAATTGGCTAAATTCATTTGGGAACCAAAGAAAACCAGGATATCTTATGATAAATTAATGACCCCAAAAATAGAGGAGGACTGGAATTACCTAATTTTGAAATGTATTATTTAATTGTAAATTCTAGTAGAATTTTAAGAATTGCCAATTATGATATAAATAATGCTAAGTGGACACCACCTTGGGTAGTTCTGAATTATAAATATATTCTAAAGTTAAATATCAATCCTAAAGCAATACTTTTTTTAGGTAAGGATACATTGAAATTCTATGGGATTATTGAACACATCAAAACGAACATACTCTCTTTACATAATTTATTTCATTTATTAGATTTGGTTCAACATATGATGGTTTTTCAACCCTTTCATAAGAATCCTAATTTAAAATTAAATAATCAACTAATTGATCTCAACAAGTTTCCATTGATAGTTAATCTAACTTTGATTGATATATATAAACATCTTGACAGTTCAGCCAACCAAATAAGACATGAACTTAACTTACCTAAAAATTATCTGGTTATTCTGAGGCAAATTAGAGAACTCACTATAAGCTATTTTAAAAGTTTTAAACCGGAAGAAGAGGCTATTAATAGATGCTCTTTGTTGTGGCAAGCTCTCCAACAGGATCTTAAATATATCACGACAGCAAATCAATTAATTAATTAAAGAATTTCAATTTCATGATAAAATTTTGTTATCAAACTACTGGGAAGAGAAAATCTTACTGACAGATAGAAGTAATATGTTAAAAGCAATTGACTTGACCATCAAATCTACTTCTCTTCAAAAATTAATATATACCCAGTTGATGATTTGGAACAATGCATATTATACATGTCTTACCCTGCATAAATTTAATCCCAAAAATTCACCAACTTGTCCATACTGTAAGAATCAACCAGCTGATCTTCTTCATATGTTCTGGAGTTGTAAATGTATTTTCAAACTTTGGAATTCCCTTAAGATCCAACTTCAAAAGGTGGGTTACCAGAGTACAACGTTATCATGGAAATTTATGATTCTGCATATTCCCCCGAGAGAGATCCCTAAATCACAAATTATTATATATATTAATATTTTTCTATTAATGAAGCTTTATATAGCTTCAAATTGGTTAGACCCATCTAAAACTTCATGGCAGAACTTTAGAGTTCTAGCGACAAAACATATATTGGCTCATAAATTACTATTAAACCCACAAAATAAAAATGTTACAAGAAATTAAACAACAAAATAGATCCTTGACATATTTCCTGGCTTTTTCCCTTTGGGCTGCTAATGATTTTTTAAAATGTTTTACTAGAAACTTGTGTTAGAAGTTACTGTTTACTGCACCTTAGACATCACCATACCATTGCAAAAATGTTTTTTTCTGAGTATAATAAGCTAACTGGTTGCAAAACTCATAAAAGCAGATAGGCACCATTGCCAGCAGCATAGTTAGGGCCTGTCTTTTGAAAAGGATATTTTTCAGTACTTCCTGCATGATTAATGATATAATCTAATACATCATATTCTGAATTTATCAGTTATTACACACAGTTTAGGAATAAATATGTTGTTTCCTTTATCTGTGACAGCATTGCTCTCAGCCTTTATGTTTTATATATATTTCATTAAATTAAGTCATTGCTCTACATCACGCAGAAAAGAAAATCTTACTCATATAAGTATAACATCATGTATTAAATGTCTGAATTAAATATACACATCTTCACACCATGCTTTTCATGCACTTAAAGTGTAATATATCACTACTGACTTTCTATGTTTTTCACTGTCTTTTAGAAACTAGAATACTCCTTTATATGAAGGTTGTAATTTAAGTGTATGATTTGCAAAAATAAAAACTGGAATTTGATTCTTATAGACCTCATTTTGCACTGAAAAAAAATCCTCTAACTTCCTTCGGCTTAACAAATATACCCTATAAGCTAGCTATACTTTAGTTATTTAGAAGAGTAAACTTTTGTCCTTATCCATCTTGAATTATGTCAATGCCAGCACTATTATGGATAACAGATTTCTAAGAAAGCAAATGGACAAAGTAGATTAGTTATATTGGCCATTATCTGGTAAAATGAATACATATTTCTATTTTATGCTGCGTTTAAGTAAATAAAATTAAGCTTAGTGAATATTTTTCTTGTCAGTCAAATTCCTATTTTCACTAAGTATGCTTGCAAAAATGTATTTTGAGTAAAGTTATCTCATTAGACCTACTGTTTATGGGGTAATTGTAATATTTATGAATTTTGCGTGACAACCATGTCACCTTGTATCTTGTCAGTCATTGTGCATTGCTCATTACATTTCATAGAACCACTGGTCCGTACATTAATTAGCAAAGTTTAAAATAGCTTACCATGGAAGATCAAGTTCTTGCATTTTCCCTTCATGTTTAAACTAGTAATACACCTGTCAGGTATTATGAGCTTGGATACCTTTATTAACCTGTTTGTAAACGTATTTATTAGTAGACTGTAATAACATGATAATTACAAATGTTATAGTAGTCTCTTGATGTGTCAGTAAAGTATAATTTGCACTTACATATGTGTATGTTCTCTCTGCGAATGACTTGACACACATAGCCAAGGATACCTTTACACAGTAGACCAAGGAAAGAAACTCCAAAACTAAGAGCATTACTGCACTCATACTAATTAAATGCTAGCTGCGGTGTCAGGTGATAATGAAGGTGGAAGTACAAGTTGGAGTACAAAAGCTAGGCATAAAATACAGGTAGCAAAGGGACCTTACACAAAAGCAAACTAGGAAAACAGTAGACAGTTAGAATGAAGTAATGTGCATTCCAATTCATGTCATAATGCATGCTAATTAAAGGAGCAGCTTATCACAGTATATACAAGTATATATATATATATGTGTGTGTGTGTGTGTGTGTGTGTGTGTGTGTGTATATGAATTTATATCATATTATCGAGTTTTCATAAACTCAAAACTCATATGGTTGAGACCATATGTTTGAGTTTCTGCAAACTCGAATGTAAATGAAATAAATCTATGTTTATGCAGGGGGGACAAGCCCCCTGCACCTTCACACACCCTGCAAATTATATATACCAACACTGAGATAGCACTACAGTAAAGAAAAGTGTAAATTCCCTGACCGCATTGTACAAAATCTACATAGAAATGCTTTAATGGGAGATTTATTCTTTTCTCCACTGTAGTGCGATCTCAGAGCTGGTGTGTGTGCGTGTGTGTGTGTGTGTGTGTGTGTGTGTGTGTGTGTGTGTGTGTGTGTGTGTATGTGTGTGTGTGTGTGTGTGTCTGTGTGTGTGTGTGTGTGTGTGTGTGTGTGTGTGTGTGTGTGTGTGTGTGTGTGTGTGTGTGTGTGTGTGTGTGTGTGTGTATATATATATATATATATATATATATATATATATGTATGGTTCCACTTCAGAATCTTGAGTTACTGAAAATTTGAACTTCATATGGTTGAGACCATATGTTCGAGTTTTCAAAAACTCAAAATTGTAAAGTAAAAAAATAACTAAATAAATTAATTAAAACACATCATTTCTGCAGGTGGCAAGCCCCCCTGCACCTCCCATATTGGGGGCTGCACCCACCACACTCGCCTTACTTAAATATACCAACTCCAAGATTGTGCTACAGTGGGGAAAATTGAAATCTCCCATTAAGTGCTGCATGCAGAAGCACAGAATGGGAGATTTCCTGTTTCCTTGCTATAGTGCGATCATGGAGATGGAATATTTAAGTAGAGAGAGGGTGCGAAAGGGACTTGCCCCTTACAAAAAACATATTTAAACTAAATGCAAGTCTTTTTCTCTCACACTTCAGAATTTTGTATTTGTGAAAACTCGATCATATGGTCTTGTCCATATGAAGTTCAAGTATTCAGTAACTCAAGATTCTGAAGTGAAACTCTATATAGATATGTATATATATATATATATATATATATATATATATATATATATATATATATATATATATATATATATATATATATATATATATATATATATATATATATATATATATATATATATATATATATATATATATATATATATATACTGAATTCCAAAATAACACAATCCCGAAGACCTAAATACTGAGACTATAAGCCCCAAACCCCACATTACCGAAATATTAAAACCACGAAATTCAAAATCGCGAAAGTACTACATATAAACAGCACACACACAAACATACACACAGTCTCCCCCCCCATAGCCAAACAAACCACCCTACACTAAAAATAAGCAGGAAGGCTTCGCCCCTCCCATCAGCCCCCATGTGGAGGGCTGTTCACCCCACACCACCCCTATTTTAATAGTCTAACTTCGACATCGCACAAACATACACACAAGAGAAACTCACACCCACACATTACAGCCCCTCTCACACACACACACACACACACACACACACACACACACACACACACACACACACACACACACACACACACACACACAGTCACAACACACACTTACACACGCTAAAGCCCCTCACAAACACACTTATACACATACTTACCTGAACCGCAACACCAGAAGCTCTAACTCAAAATCCCATAACATCGGGATTTTGAATTTCGCGCTTCTGGTCTTTCGTAATGTGGGGTTTTGGCTACATGGTCTCGAGCTTTTGAAATTCGAGATTTCAAAAGTTTGAGATTCAGTAGTGTTCCTAGATATATATATATATATATATATATATATATATATATATATATATATATATAAAACACCAAAAAAAAAAACAACTGGAGACAATAAAATGTATGTGTGTATGTATTGTTAATAAATCTAAATAATTATAACTACACTGCAGAGAAAGCTTGTGGCAAATACTTTTAATAGCTGATGAACCTCCTGGCCTTAATGGTACTGTTAACATGAATTGTTTTTTGCAGATGGCCAGAAATAGATAAGTTCATCAGGTTGATTCATTATTACCATTAACATTTTAGTGAATTACACTACAGTGTAGTTATAATTATTTAGATTTATTAACAATACATAAACACATGCACATTTTTACAAAGCACATAATTTTATTTTATTTTATTTATGTATATGCATATTGTAATTGTTATTACAGTGGATTTTTTTGTATTTGTACTTATATTTAAGATTTACACAGGAAGATTTCTTTAAGATTTCTCTATGAAAGTCATGTGACTTAATTTGTAACCATTTATAAGGGATTTTGAATGAAAGAGATTTTGTTCTGATGAAGTTCATGTGTGAATTAACATGAGTGAAAGCACTTAACTATACTACATTTGCAGCCCTGTGTTTGGATTTATTGTCTCCAGTTGTTTTTTTGGCGTCATTTTTTACTTCATTTTTAGTTCGGTTTAAGTGTGTGTCTACATATATATATATATATATATATATATATATATATATATATATATATATATAATTTTCAGGGGTTGTGGGGGATTTCTCCCCTGCAAAATTGTCCTTTTTCTTTTACATTGGCATTCATGTTTTCAAAAACTCAAACATATGGTCTCGACCATATGAATTTCGAGTTTCTGCAAACTCAATAATAAGACATAAACCCATAAAATATACATATATATATATATATATATATATATATATATATATATTTATATATATATATATATATATGTATATATATATATATTAGAATAAATATCCTTTTCTGGGAGCATGGTCTTATGCTACAGTGGTTTATATGTCCTTGAGATCCTTGCAGAAATGTTGTCTGGATGTTTAAGCCCTTTGTAGAGTCTTACTTGGAAATCTGGTCTGAAATGAGGGGATATCGCCATGATGGCTAAGGTAAAATATATTAAAACTGTTCATGGAAAAAATTATTTTAGACCCTATCACAATGGCAGAAATAGTTATTACTTTGGGGTTGGACAAGGACATATACATGCATCAGTTAGGTACTGTTTTAGACCATCCTTGTATGTGCATTGATTAGAAGTTAGTCGTCAGATTATTGGGATGGCGTTCCAAGCCATTACAATATAGGCTTAGTACAGTAAGCTCCAGGTTGGGTGTTGTGAAATCTGAATATTGAGGTGTGATTTGTCTTCTGAGTGATCTTTGTGTGTGATGTTCACCAGCAAGTTTCTGGTGGCTGGATGATCCACATAGCCTACCAGAACCTTACCGCAAAACAAAAAAAAAAAATGCATGGAGCCACTGTGTGGCTTCACCACCCTCAAGACAGATGGTGAGACATAAGTCTGATGCCAATGATATGTTATGCAATAACAGAATGAATTAGGACAGGCAAAATTATGGCAATGGAAACTGACTCTTGGGACATGAAATCATGCCTATGCAAACTCAGCCAGGGCTTGTCTGAACTTGACCCTCAATAGGGGCTCAGGGCAGGTGTGGGAATACTCATTAGCCCTATTCTGGGTGCCATTTAGTTGGAGTTTGTACCAGTAAATAAAATATTCACCTCAATTTGATTGAAGTTTGCAGAATGTTGTTTCTGTATATAATCCCAACAGCCATTTGTTGTATTCTGCCTTTTTAGACAACATGGATTTAGTGTCAGTAAGGTACCATATATTTAGATACTATAGCTTTAGGGGTACTTCATTACTCATGGGAAATTATGTAGATGCCTGAAGAGAAGAAGTGACTAAGAAGAAAGGCTTGACTGAATTGAATGTGTGTGACTTTTTTTTTTATTTCTGTTCTGGTTTGTCCATCACCAACACCATGTTAATACACAAAGTTGCACAAAAAATGGACTTGATACCAGAGTAACATGGACCAAATGTAAAAAAAAAGTATTTGTATTTGTGTCATCAGATCTGTGCTATATGTTCTGAAAGCATAGGTCAAGGAAGGTGTTAAGTTGCCAAATGACTGCCCTTTGGTGGTGAGCTGGGTTATATAGCGGAGGTAACAACTGAACACAGCAGGAAATCCATGCATATAGTGAGAATGCCAAAAAATGCCTAGGTAGCCAATGTCTGTGCAAGAGCTTAATTCAGCTCCTTGTTGTGTTCCCATATAAGACATGCATCTAAAGCATTTCTCCCCAGGCCTCCACCTAAAATTGGCTTTGTTCCAAGTCGGACTTTCTCGGTTAACAAATGTTAAATAAATAAAATATGTTAATGGAAAGACTGGAGACATGAAGTCTGAATGGACCCTGTTCAAGAAGCACTAGTTGAGGCAAAGACAAGAATACATATCCAAAAGATGGTCAGTTCTTATCACTGCAGTAATTCTGAGACAAGCTGGTGAAGCACTTTTATGTGAAAATGTTATTTTATTTTATATTGAAGTGTCTTCTGTGTTAACTTGAGCCTGGCTGTCCTGTTGCATACCATATGGTGGATAGCAGCAATGGGAAAACTGTCAGATTAAAGAAAAAAGTCTTCCATTCAATGCTACCAGGGTAGACCCAGTTTGACTGATACATACTTACAAGCCAGGAAGGCAACAAATAATAATCACAACTGTGATTAAACAGTTCTTTAAAGGGCTGTGTAATCAAGACCTTTTTGCAAATGCTGAAAGTGATGGGCATTATTTGGTTACTGTGGTCAGCATGCCTTTTGAATGTTGTGTGGCAGGCTGAGGCAGTACCTTTGGATTGGCAATATGGAGTAGGAGTCCTCATTTTCATAAAGGGACAGAAGGATGTGTTGCAGTTGTACATAGGACACTCACCCCAGCTTCCCTGGTAAAGTATATTCTGGGGTGGTGGAAATGAGACTTTATCTTATGTCTGAGCCTCTAATTCAGAAGGAGCAATGCAGACTCTGTCCTGGCCATGGAACACTGAATGAGCATGTTGTGATTGTAGAGATATTGGAAGGTCATGGGAATTTGTTAGAATGATTTTCAGGTGTTTTGTTGAAAGAGAGAAAGTATATGACCATGTACCAGGAAAGACTTGCAGAATGTTCTAGATACAGAAGCACAAGGCCCCAGAGCTGCTACTTTGTGTATATCTTCACTCTATTTAAAGACTGAAATGTGTGTTGACTATTTTTAATGAGGGCATAGGACCTTTCTAAGGATGCACCTTGTCTTCCCTCCATCTTATGATTTTATTTGGTAGGACATCAAGGCACTGCCAAAGTCTGGAGAATGCTCTATGTGGGGCACAAGAATTGCATCTATGTTGGTTGCAGGTGATGTTATTCTATCAACCTCACTAGTCTGATTTCCAGTATGCACTCTAGAAATTCACTGTCGAGTGTAAAATAGCTGGGATGAAAATCAGCACCTCCATTTCAAAGGTCATAGTTCATTCCCAGAAAAAAGGTAGATTATCATTAGCGGACCAGAGTTCCACTGTGGCGACCCCTAACCAGTAAAAGCCAAAAGACACAACAACAACAACTCTCTTCAGGTGAAGGGGAATCAGCTACCTCAACTTGAGGAGTTTGAGTATATGTGGATCTTTTTCACTGGTCATGATATAGGGAGTATGGGGAGACACCATAGGATTTCTACAGTAAGGGTACTACTGCAGTCAGTGTACTGAACTATAATAGGCTCATTAGCATAGATCTCAAGTTTACCTCAGTCTATGTCCCTATTATCACTTATGGTCACAAGCTTTGCCTACTGAGCAAAATAATGGGACTTAGAATGCAAGTCACAGACATGAGGTTCCTTAACATACATGTCTACCTTCCTGAGCTTGCTACTTCCATGACCCTCACCTGGACAATGGATTTAGAAAATAAGTTTGTAAGTACATAAACTCTACATGCTCAGCACAACAACATTTCAAAACACATTAGAGAATGATCACAGAAATAGACAAACTTGGCGTGGTTAGACTTAGGTTTATGCCTCATTTATGATGATCATGATGTCCCAGAGCAATACTCGATAGTGTAGGTTTAATGCTTTGGTGGAAACATATAATAAGTTAGGTAGTATATTTGTTGTTGCTGAGACCTTACCAAGATAACAGACTAACAGTTTAGAGTGAACATCATGGAAAAATCCTGACAAAGAGCTTAAATGATGCAATGGACAGATTTAGAGCTCTATAATGAGAGGCACTGGAAGCTCAGAATTTGTTATTGATTAATTTCAAAGATTGATTTAGGACATGACAGAAAACGATAGGTCATGCAGGCTTAAGGATGGCTTGCATGATTGAAAAATATATGATTCTTTTATTCACTTTTGGCTTACCATAAATTTCAGATGTAATGTGTGAATCATCAGTTTCTGAACGTGCCTACACAATGCAAAGAAAGACAGGTCCTTTTGAGAAATATAAGCAAATAAATCATGAGCGTGTGTTCTATTTAATAAAAAGATAACTGTCTAGCAATAAGGAGAAACTTTGGTTTGAAAATCACTCAGCATCTCAGAAGCACATACTTAGAATGTAAAGATCTCAAACCATAATGTACAAAGGATGAAGAAGGAAGGAACATTTGTTAGTGAGATAGATAGATAGATAGATAGATAGATAGATAGATAGATAGATAGATAGATAGAAAGATAGATAGACAGACAGATAGATAGATAGATAGATAGATAGATAGATAGATAGAGTTCAATGGAGATTAAATTTAACTTCGGCCCTGGGCAGTTTACAAACTATAGCTCTCCCCAACACAGATCTTTTTAAGATCATGCATAAATTCATGTGCTCGTTTGGATTCAACATCTTAATTTTTTTAAATGAGTACTTATCTGCCAGATTGTTTTAAATTATATTTACTGTGTAATAAATAGTGTATTGTTTAATAAAGCAAATATTGTTTGCAAATGTTTAAAATTTTCAATTTTGAATATTTTCCAATTAGAACTGAAATAAAATGTACCAAGTAAAAGTAACAAAATGAGCCATTTCAAAAGCTTCAGCCATACTAAATCACCCTAACTGCAGCCATTATAATACACCAATGTTCACACTTCACAATCGCAGACACTTTGACTTTGTATACCTCCTATGTCTAATTGTAAAAATGGCCATGGTAAATTTTTCCAAGTTGCTTTACACAAATACACATTATTCTTAAAAAGGCATGTTAAATACTGTTAAACTTAATCATGACAGCAGTCAGTCATTTTTATTTTCAGAGAACCTCTATTACCAGCAGTTAAAGCCAAAGTGTTGTCTGTGGGCACCTCAGATATCTGACTGTGGTAAAAAAAAATGATGACGATGATGATGATGATGATAACAACAATAATGCCCCAGTACCATATTTCATAGCCAGTGAAGCCACAATAAAGTATTCCACAGAAATGCACACGTTTCCTACAAACTGAGATTAAAGACTGTTTAAAATGAGTAACCACAGCAAGCCAGGAAGCAATGAATGAAGTCACAGCACAATTCCACAGAAAATATGTTTATTCACCACAAAAAAATTCATTAAATGCTTTTGTTCAAGTGTATACTGAACTTCATCAGAACAATGAAGTCAATCTCAACTTAGTATTTATACAATTTCAAAAAATCACATGACCAGCAAAGACTAAACACTTAAAGACACAGAAATTTAAAATTCTAATTTTAACAAAAGTGACCCCCCCCACACACACGCACACACATACACATCTAAATGTCATAGTACTTCAATTTTTAAATGGGAGCTAATGAACAACACTCATTTAATCCTGGTTGAACAGTTGCATTCAACTTAATCTGCCATAAAACTTCCTTATAATTTAAATGTGCTGCAGTAGTTTTACTTTGTTCATCAAAGTTAACATAATCTAAGACATAAAACTTAAAATTATGTCCCTGACTAATATTAATATGTCTGTACAATGCATTGGTAAGTTTTTTATTTTTTATATCTGAAAAATGTTTGTATACTCAGTCTCTTAGTCTCCTTGAAGTGTTCCATGTATAAAAACTTGGAAATGTGCCACATAAAGCTACATGTACTATGTTACAAGAATTGCAATTAAAATATTGGTTGCATCCATATTTTCTGTTAGCTATGACCAGATGTTCCTTGCCAAGTATGTGTTTACACTGGCTACAACTCCCGCACTTATATGTTCCAGTTTTCCTATGTGGGTTTGTCAAACTATGGATGCTACCCCTTTCTAATAATTGTTTAAAAGATGTGTCCTTTCTAAACACTATCCTAGGCTTTGTTCCAAGTTTTTGTATTATGCCAATGTCATTAGAAAAAATCCACCAGTTATTGTGCATAATGTTCACTATGTTTTGTGAATCAAAACAATAGGTAGTAATAAATACCATTTTATCCAATTGACCAGCATTTTCAACTGGAGGTAGCATACTTTGATTGATATTTAAAATGGGAAAGTAAGTGCCATTTTCTCTCTTATTCACTGCCTCAAGTTTAATGCTGTTAACTAACTCGCAAGGGTAACCTCTTGCAGTAAAAAATTCTGTTAGTTTCCCACATTCAGTCAAAAAAATTCTGTGTTCTAAACCATACAGGCTACTTGTAATTGTGCAAGAAATAGTGAACATTTTTCAGATATAACATTTAAAAAACTTACCAATGCATTGTATAGGCATATTAATATTAATCAGAGACATGATTTTAAGTTTTATGTCTTAGATTATGGTAAAACTACTGGAGCACATTTAAATTATAAGGAAGTTTTATGGCAGATTAAGTTGAACACTACTGTTCAACCAGGATTAAATGATTATTGTTCATTAGCTCCCATTTAAAAATTGAAGTACTATGACGTTTAGAAGTGTGTGTGTGTGTGTGTGTGTGTGTGTGTGTGTGTGTGTGTGTGTGTGTGTGTGTGTGTGTGTGTGTGTGTCTGCGGGGGGTGTCACTTGGGTTAGAATTAGAATTTTAAATCTCTGTGTCTTTAAGTGCTTAGTCTTTGCTGGTCATGTGATTTTTTTTAAATTGTATAACTACTAAGTTGAGATTGACTTAATTGTTCTGATGAAGTTCAGTATACAGTAGAACGAAAGTGCTTAACAAATTGTTTGTGGTAAATAAATGTATTTTCTGTGGAATAGTGCTGTGACTTCGTTCATTGCTTCCTGGCTTGCTATGGTTACTGGTCTGGAACTTTTTTTGGATTCTGTTTAAAATGAGCACATGAGAATGAGATAAGCTAATTTCATCCACAGACAACCTTCATCTCACTCAGCAGTTATAGCCACTTTGTTAACTAAGTACTCTTTAGACATCTGACTATGACAATAATAGTTGCCACAGTAATATATTTAAGTTTATTTCATATAAACATACAGTTACCAAAGCATAATCTCCCAAATTAGTTCATCAAATATTAAAAAAAGATTCTGCAAAGCCAGATAAAAGACTGTTCAAAATGAATGGATGACAACAGGGTAAGTTACTTTCAACAACACATAGTCTCTTTACATCCACTCAGAAGTTAAAGACACTTTGCTAATCGATTACTCCTCACTCATCTGATTTTGATAAAAATAATGATCATAAATAAGATATTTCAAGCTTGTTTCACACATTCACATAGTAGCAAGTATAGCCACAGTAAAGTTTTCCAACATAACATTTTACAACATGCACACTTGTTCTGCAAACCCAGATTAATGATTGTTTACAATGAGCAGATGACAAGAGGATAAGGTAATTTCATCCACATGCATCCTCACAACCCCATTCAGCAGTTATAGCTAGTTTATTGGCCAAAAATAATTGCCACAATAAATGTATTTCAACTTTCACACAGTAGATACAGTAAAGTATTCTGACTTGCTTCACAAAAGGTATATTAGTCCTGCTGCTTGCAATATATTCAGTCATTTTCATCAATAGACAGCCACTGCATGTACCCACCAATTATGCAACTTTCTTGCTAGATGTCTGACTGTAATACAATAAAACAAAATACTCTCACTGTGCAAAACACTACAAATATCTCTTTTCCTACCAAGATTAAAAAAAAAACACCTTATGGTACCACAGTTGCTGTTCTTTTGGCAGCAGTGGCAATCTTTGTATTGTTTAATATTGTTAGCATACTTCTTCACTCTGGCAAGGTGCAGAAAGCCATGAATTGATTGATTAAGTGCAATGATCACCCCCCTGGGGAGTAAATAATCATTAGCTCTCCTGATCAAAGGAGCCAGATTTGAAATTTCCGACTCCTGTGCTGCCCTTGGCACCGTGGAGCTATGGGATGCAATTGGGTGGCCTAATCACCCAAATTATAATCTGCCACTATTATTGTATAGCATAACTGTTTTACGCATGCATATATCTAATAATGCACTTTATATTGAGCCTAACACCACTGTTTTTGTGATGACTGATCTGTTACCATTATTTCTACTGAGCTGCCATTTTGTACAGAATAAAAGTTACCTGTATTGAAATGCTTATATATTCTTATATGTCTGTCACAAACATTTGATACTGCTGGATATCCAGAAGTGTACATCATGACATAGCGTCAGAGCTGGGATTTTCTTTATGAGTAAAAAAAACAAAAAATAAATATCTTACTTAGAAAAAAATGTCAATGAACCTTTTATGCAAAGAGGAAGCTGTTTTACCAAACATAAGCTGTTTTAACTCATAAAGTGGTCATTTTTCTAACAGTAAGCTATTCAGACCAAGAAAATCAAAGATTTCAATTCATTTTTGATGTTCAATCCACTCGAGCCATTTGACTTTTCAAAACTATTTGGCGTGCCTGACAATTTAGAAAGATGACCAGGTTAGATAATGAATTAGAAGAAATTCTGGAAAATACATTGTTATATTCAAAGAGCAAAAAAGTAGAGCTAATACACAGTTTTCTTTTCATTCTTATCCACAGAGGACCAGAGCGCTACATATGAGTCAGTAGTTACTGAGCTTGATGAACAATTTGTGTTAATGAAAGGGTGTGCTTCTACAAATTAATACAGGTCAAAGGTGAACATGTTGAAACTTCTGTAAGGCACTTATGAACTGGCTGAAAGTTGTGAGTTCAATGGCACAAAAGGTGGACAAAGTCAAGACAGAACTGTGGCTGGTCTAGCTGATGTCAAAACATTTCAAAAGGTGCAACTGGAAGTAAGTTTAACTTTAGAAAAGACCAAACTGATCATCAGAGAGGTGGAATTAGTAAAAAAGCAAAATGGTAATTTAACCATGGCAAATGATGTATGTGAGGTATAATGAAGAGAGAATAGCAAGTTTGAAAAAGGATATAATTCTGGTCAACCTAAGCAAATGCGTGAGAGTCAGAGTGAGTGTAAGCAAACAGAGCAGTCACTCTCTGATTTATATCTTTTCATTGGCAGAGAAGGTCATTGTAGCACGTCCTTTGATTTCTGTAGTGATGCCTACATTGCTCACCAGAGTGATGATGCCAGTAGTAGCAGTCACCACACTTGTAAGGTTGTGATAGGCATCCTGTTTATACTGAAGACCCTCATAGCAGTCCCCAAGCAGGCAGTCCCAGTGTTTTTTCTACATAATGTACAGAAATATTTTGGACTCCACAGATCACCACCTGTGAGCCCTGTAAATCTTCAATAGCCGTAGTCAATCAGCAGATCACTATCAAGAAGAATATGATACCTCATTCACATTGAGATGCATTGCTGTTACTGACACAAGATGCACAACAGCATGTACTTAGCTAGCATATGTTGAGGCATACCTGTCAGCCTCTCAGTTTTCAAAACCATAGCAGAGTACCATCAAAAATCATAGCAAAGTGTCCAAAATCATAGCACATGTATAAATTCATGCTATGGGGGATTGTAGCATGTATATGCAATCTGTCCTCTTAGCAGGTACAACCTACAAAATAAAGACCCTTGCTGCTCTAGCAGATGTATATCTACGTAGCTATACCAGAAAAAAACATTTATTCTTACTGCACTGTAGAAAGTTACACATAAACAAATGCTCCTGCGACATGACTTCAACATTCAGCACCATCCCAGCCAGAAGGGCAAGCTAACACTAACTACTCACCACCTACCCTCATGGATAAAGCCATAAATGTTTACCTCACTGATAATGCAGTAAGCCCCTTTGAGATAAAACATTTAATCTTGCAGGCCATTAGTCATCATAGCAGTTAATTCAGCATGCCATTAAACTTGCAAGTATTAATTCTCCGGTATAACCTCTTCTTAAAATTTACTGGAGATCATATTGCAGGTTTCTGCCCATATTTAATTAAACATTTAATACATATAGAAAATAAAGGTATTTCAGAAAAAGAAAAAAGTAAGCAAATGTCATTTTTATTCAAAATAAGAAACATAAACATCTATTACACAATTAATTACAAGTGCTCACTATGTAGCAACTTAAATGAAGCAAAATAGACAATTTAAGTAAAACAGGCCAGACCTCATTCTTGTTGTTTAGCTAGACACTTGATTGTCCTGTTGCTACCATAAGGTGTCATCAAAGGACTTTGTGTGTTGTCCAACTGGGATATCCATTTAGCATAAGATGACCAAATATCTTACCTAATGATAAGTTGGCATGTAGCCCTGTCATGTTTGGAGCGCAGGTAGCAGCAACATTAGGGTTACAACTTCCAACCTTTTAGAGAAAGAATCAGGAAAAAGTCCAAAATAATGGGGAATGAAGGCTCAAAATCAGGGACAGATTTTACATATTGCTCTTACATGTACTTAGTTGCTTGAGTAACAGGTTGTGCAACAGCATTAATTTTCTCAAATGTCAGTCTTTAGCTAGTGTTTGCAGTCTTATACGATTTTGCCAGACCGCAACAGATTTTACAAGGATCAGGATAGAGGTCTGGTTTTGCTTCATGATGGTTGTTGGAAAACACATCTCCCTTATCTATATCAGAGACTACCTTGTGAGAGGTTGATCATAAAATGAATGTTGCACTTATGGACTGTGAGGCAATACATTCATATCATTGTGCTTTGTGGTAAGATGGGATATGAGGCCTTCACATATACACATGCAGGAAGACTTATGTTGGTCATATTAGGGGAGTGTCACTGACAGGTTATGGAGGACAGGGGTCATACACCAGTGGTATAAGGTCAGGGAGGAGGCATACTTTGGCTGACATTTACAGCACAGTTGCAGGTGGTTAACATACAATGGTAGTCAACTCATTTGCACTGTTTGACCCTGTAGTACATAGACATATTGGGGGACAGACAGGATACAGGGGAGCACAGTTTTACTCATCCACACTTTTGGAGAAGGCAGAATGCGTGTTCTTGTGAGTTTTGGACAGAGAGATCACAATACATGCTCCAGATATCCAGGTGCTATGAACTCTTTGGTCAAAATTATTCTCCTTTTATTATAAAGTTTGTTGATATTAGGGTTCCACCATCTGGGTTTGTTCCTGGGGTTTGGCCTGCACTTGTTCCTACAGGGTACAGCTGCACCTGTGCAGCTGTTTATATGCTGGAATAGTGTGGCGGTGTACATTTCTGTATATTCAGTGCAGTTAACTGGGTTTGTTGGGGATGTGAAGCTTGACAATGTATTACTTAGGGATAGGTATTTTGTCTTAATGAAATTTCTAAAGGTACCTTGGGTAGAAGGGATCTCTGGTTTTAGTTTTATTTTAAAGGAGACTGCTTTAAGTAAAATCTAACAAGTGATGATAATACACAAGGGATGGTGTTAAATGCTCCCATATTAGTAAGGACAAGAGGTAAGATGTTATTCCCCTAATGGATACTGTAACTAATTGTTCCAAGGTCTTTGTATTGACAAAGTCCAGGAACCTATGTGCTTGTGCACTAGTAGTGGTGTATGTTTCCCAGTCTATAGGTGGATAGTTTAAATCTCCTAGGAAAATCCTATTTTATGCAGACTTGACTCTGAATACATTTATAAATGTGGCTTGGAACAGAAGCACAGTATACTCAGACCTGCACTGAACAGGGACTTTGAACAGAGTCTGATCTCTTGGCATCTACTGTAATCAGAATTCTGCTTTTATTAGTCCCCTTCCTGCATCCCATAGTAAAACAGAATGGTGCAGCATCTTACTGCATGAGGATACATACTGTTTCTGCTTCAAATAGCTCTGAGTGTGCAATGTATGGCTCTTATAGATGTATTGGTTCTTCAGCACTAGCTCTGTGTCTTTGGCCCAATATGGTAATACCATTAACCTGTATAACTCTTATATCATCCTATGCAAACACTGCAGTAATTAGGAGAACAGTTGGTCTCTACCAGGCAATCAATAACCACCAGTACATACTGCCTCAAGTCTATGTGATGATATCAAGTTATTATATGGCTTAGCAGTACAACTGTCTCCATACTGCTTTGCTGGAAGGACCAAAGGCAATTCTTCAACATATCTACTTTGCTGCCCCTGACTACAGAGCATTCATGATTTGCATGTATCATAATATTGGTTTCTTGTCCTGGTGTAACTCCCATTGATATGAGACATGCAGTGTCAGAATGTCATTTGTTGTGATGTGTGGTTGTACACAGGTGGGTGTGTGCACAGAGCCATGATGCATTCTGCAGCAATATAGCTTAATTAATATTTTTGCATCTGCCAGTGTCTTACTGTTTTCATGCTGATGATATTGCTCGGACTTGTCATGCTATGTGACACATCCACAATGCTTGTAGGTCAGGATGTTGTGTTATCAATTAGGTGCACCTCGTCCATCACACCTACTGTCCCTTATATTGTAAATATGGTGGAGGCCTGCACTCTGTCCCTCTGCTATTGACGGATTACAGAATTGGCTACAGGTCAACATTTGCATATGTTTGGTTTACCTGGTCTTTTCCAGGTATACTATGATGTACTGCACATTAAGCAATATTGGGGGTTGGGAGGGTGGCCTAATGGTTAAGGTGTTTGCCTTGCAAGCACAAGGTGAAGGGTTTGAGTCTCACAAGGGATAATTGGCTAGGCTTAAAATGGCTCGCAAGGGCAGTTAGCTTAGTACTAACTTATTTATATATATATATATATATATATATATATATATATATAGTGGTTTATGAATTGTGTAGATCTCCGGGACTTGCATTCAGTCATATACCAGCTCTAGGCAATTGCCTGGGATGTCTATGAATATTATACAAATACTTCAGGGCATCTAAGAAATGGAGAAAAGTACAGAGAAGTGAAATGTTAGAAGAAGTAAGAATAATAAAAAAATTAGTTACAAATAACTGATGATAATCACTTATGGCAGCAGAAACCATGCTGTGTCATCAAGTCATAAACTGAGACCGCAAGAAAATAGTAGACAATAAGAAGCAAGCACAGATCCTAAGTATAAGGCTTAGATTTGTTTCTGTGATGCAGTAAATATCTGATAGACAGCGAGCAGTATAGTGATAACAACAATAAGAAATTTCAGACTACGTCCAATGTTATAAAGATAGAATAATAAAGATCATCATTCTCTTTCGGCTTTTCCCGTTAGGGGTTGCCACAGCGGATCATCTCTTTCCATTTCTTCCTATCCTCTGCATCTTGCTCTGTCACACCAACCGCCTGCATGTCCTCTCTCACCACGTCCATAAACCTTATCTTAGGCCTTCCTCTGTTCCTCTTACCTGGCAGCTCCATCCTTAGCATCTTTTTCCCAATATACCCATCATCCCTCCTCAGCACATGTCCAAACCAATGCAATCTCGTCTCTCTTGCTTTGTCTCCAAACTGTCCAACATGAGCTGACCCTCTAATATACTGATTCCTAATCCTATCCATCCTAGTCACACCGATTGCAAATCTTAACATCTTTAACTCTGCCACATCCAGCTCTGACTCCTGCCTTTTTGTCAATGCCACTGTCTCCAACCCATATAACATAGCTGGTCTCACTACCCTCTTGTAGACCTTCCCTTTCACTCTTACTGGTACCCGTCTGTCACAAATCACTCCTGACACTCTTCTCCACCCATTCCACCCTGCCTGTACTCTCTTCTTCACCTCTCTTCCACACTCACCATTACTCTGAACTGTTGATCCCAAGTACTTAAACTCGTCCACCTTTACCAACTCTACTCCCTGCATCCTCACCATTCCTCTACCCTCCCTCTCATTTACACACATGTATTCTGTCTTAGCCCTGCTGACCTTCATTCCTCTGCTCTCTAGAGCATATCTCCACCTCTCCAGAGTCTCCTCAACCTGATTCCTACTCTCACTGCAGATCACAATGTCATCTGCAAACATCATAGTCCACAGGGCCTCCTGTCTGATCTCATCTGTCAACCTGTCCATCACCACTGCAAATAAAAAAGGACTCAGAGCTGATCCTTGATGTAATCCCACCTCCACCTTAAACGGATCTGTCACTCCCACTGCAGTCCTCACCACTGTCACACTACCCTCGTACATATCCTGTACCACTCTTACGTACTTCTCTGCCACTCCCGACTTCCTAATACAATACCACAACTCTTCTCTAGGCACCCTGTCATATGCTTTCTCCAAGTCTACAAAGACACAATGCAACTCCTTCTGACCTTCTCTGTATTTCTCCAACAACACTCTCAGAGCAAACATTGCATCTGTAGTGCTCTTTCCTGGCATGAAGCCATACTGCTGATCACTAATCAACACCTCCCTTCTTAACCTTGCTTCCACTACTCTTTCCCATAACTTCAAGCTGTGACTAATCAGTTTTATCCCTCTGTAGTTACTGCAGCTCTGCACATCACCCTTATTCTTAAAGATAGGTACCAAAACACTTTTTCTCCACTCCTCAGGCATCCTCTGACTTTCCAAAATTTCATTAAACAATCTAGTTAGAAATTCCACTGCCATTTCTCCTAAGCACCTCCATGCTTCCATTGGTATGTCATCTGGGCCAACAGCCTTTTCATTCTTCATCCTCTTCATAACTGCCCTTACTTCCTCCTTGCTAATCTGTTTCACTTCCTGATTCACTATCCCTACATCATCCAACCTTCTCTCTCTCTCATTCTCTTCATTCATCAGCCTCTCAAAATACTCTTTCCATCTACTCAACACACTCTCCTCTCTTGTGAGTACCTTTCCCTCACTATCCTTTATCACCCTCAATTGCTGCACACCTTTCCCAGCTCTGTCCCTCTGTCTAGCTAATCGGTACAGGTCCTTTTCTCCCTCTTTAGTGTCCAATCTCTCGTACAACTCTCCATATGCCTTATTCTTAGCTTTCGCCACCTCTCTCTTTGCCATGCGCCTCATCTCCTTATACTCATGTCTACTTTCTTCATCTCTTTGACAATCCCACTTCTTCTTTGCCAGCCTCTTCCTCTGTATACTCTCCTGTACTTCCTCATTCCACCACCAGGTCTCCTTGTCCTCCTTCCTCTGTCCAGATGTCACACCAAGCACCTTTCTACCAGTCACCCTTACTAGTTCTGCTGTAGTTACCCAGCTATTCGGTAACTCTCCACTGCCTCCCAGTGCCTGTCTTAACTCTTCCCTAAACCCCACTTCACAATCACCCTTTTTTAACTTCCACCATTTAATCCTTGGCACAGCTTTCACACTCCTCCTCCTCCTCTTGATCACCAACGTCATTCTACATACCACCATTCTATGCTGCTTAACTACACTTTCCCCTGCCACCACTTTACAGTCTCCAATCTCCTTCAGACTGGCCCTCCTACATAGGATATAATCCACCTGTGAGCATCTTCCTCCACTCTTGTACGTCACCCTATGCTCCTCCCTCTTCTTAAAATACGTATTCACCACAGCCATGTCAATCCTTTTTGCAAAATCCACAATCATCTGACCTTCTGCATTCCTCTCCTTAACACCATACCTACCCATCACTTCCTCATCCCCTCTGTTCACTTCACCAACATGCCCATTAAAGTCCGCTCCAATCACTAGTCTCTCACCCTTAGGTACACTCACCACAACTTCATCCAACTCGCTCCAAAATTTCTCTTTCTCATCCATCGCACACCCAACTTGTGGAACATATGCACTAACAACATTCATCATTACGCCATCAATTTCGAGCTTCATAAACATCACTCTGTCAGACACTCTCTTCATGTCTAAAACACTCTTGGCATATTGTTCCTTTAGTATAACCCCTACCCCATTTCTCCTGCCATCCACACCATGATAAAACAATTTGAACCCATTTCCTAAACACCTGGCCTTACTTCCCTTCCATCTGGTCTCTTGCACACACAATATATCAACCTTCCTTCTCTCCATCATATCAACTAGCTCTCTTCCTATACCAGTCATACTGCCAACATTCAAAGTTCCTACCCTCACTGCTACACTCCTAACCTTCCTCCTATCTTCCTGCCTTCGGGCATGCCTTCGCCCTCCTCTTCTCCTTCGGCCAACAGTAGCCCAATTTCCGCCAGCACCCTGTTGACTAACAGTACTGGTGGCGGTCGTTGTTAACCCGGGCCTCGACCGATCCAGTATGCAATTATGAAAAGTTCTCCACATCAGTAATTTTTGGCAGAAGTTTTACGCCGGATGCCCTTTCTGACGCAACCCTCCCCATTTATCCGGGCTTGGGACCGGCACAAAGAAATGCACTGGCTTGTGCATCCCCAGTGGCTGGGTTAGAATAATAAAGATAAAAAATATAAATAGAAGTCAAGGAGCTACTTTATAAATTGCAATGGATATTATGAATTTGTCATTGGAGAAAGCATTAAAATGCCCCAACCAGAAAAGGAAAGGCTTTGAGGCTGAGAAGGATAAAGCTCTGACTGTGACCATGGTGATCAGACATCATCTAGCAACCCAGACATGAGACTAGCTAACAACAGATTGCCAAAGTGATTGGTAGATTCTGGCTTGTCCATCCTTGGAAGATGAAGGCAGTTTTGTCTACAGCACTTGTGACACCTACTGGAAAGAGAGTGAAACAGAGAGAGGTACATGACAGGTACATGACACGCAGAGTGTAGGCTGGGAATGTGCACTTGATTCTACCATTTGCATGAGCAGCTATAGAAGCCCCCTATATCCGTGACTGTGCAATGTCAGTCACTGGGGGTGGTGTTACATCGCAAAATAAAAACATTCACTCTTGTTTACCAGGGCAACAGTTATGCCCTGCCATGTTCTGATCAACTGTTATTCTGGTTATGGGGAATGAATGGCTGATTGCAGTGTAGGCTAGAAACACAGAGACTAAAAGGTACTAAAAACCAGAGAAGGAAAATGGTATATCTTAGTAGAGCGTATGAACCTGCCTATGAATCATAAGAGTAGACATAAGTTAGATGAGGAAAGTGTGAACATAGTGGAGAATCTGATTGGAAAATACTGGAGGTCAAAAAATAATTTTAGTAAAGGGCCAAACAGCAGAGAGATTCAAAGAGAAAGTCCATGAAATAAAGAAGCAGAATAAAAATTCTGCAAAATTAGCACAAAGCTATCAGAGTATCTTATACAACAGCATTGACAACAGCATATTCAGTGGGATTCTAAGGAATTCCAGTACACAGAGGATGATTCAAATTGTCAAATTGTTAAAAGCCTGGGTGAGGGGCTCAGAGAATCCTCAGTGCTAAAAAGAGAACAACAGTATAAAAATATATTCAATGGAATGAAAAACCCACAATTTAGGCAGTGAGCCCATGGGAGGTCACCATGACAAATATCATAAGATGAAGTGTCCTAAAACTCCAAACAGTAAAACATACATTCAAGAATTGCAAGAAAAAGTAGTGTGTAGCGATGAACACTCCATAGGCAGTAATAGTAAAACCATTAGGCCAAAGGTATATGAATTATTGCATATTTGATATCAGAAATTGAAAAGGGTACTTACAAGCTGCCATAAATTTGGTCTCAAAGTTTAAATTACTATAGTCAGGCACCAGTTTGAAAAGAAAAATTGAGGGACCTGAATTGAATATCATAAGCATCATTATATCCCACAGGAGATAAGCAACTCATGAGAGAGCTGTTGAAATTGTCTCAGCAAGCTGTAGTTACTTTCAGTCTGTTCCCCTGAAATGCTTCTATGTGGTAAGTCTAAAAAATACACTGGACCCAAAAACTAATTGTAGATTATAGTTCAATAAACAAGGTAACTTCTGTGGTTCCTCTATAAATAGTAGAGTGTTAAAACAGGTAAACCATGGACAGCTACTACAGAAAAATAATTGAAATGACAATCACCTTCCAATAGTACAACTATAAGTATATTCCACTGTTGCCACAGACTATTCCTTCCAATGAGGTTAAAACAAAAGAAAAATGTATCCATGATAACTATAAGAATCATTCACAGGACCTTAGAAAAGATTGGAAAGAAACAGAATAGAAAAGCAATTTACAAGGGGACAATTGGAGAACATATGTATGACTCCCAAGTGAGCAACAAATTCCAGAAGGTTTAGGATTAAGTGTTTGTGTAGGTATTTTTATACCATAGGCAGACTTTTATTTCCTCAGGAAAATATTAAATGTTGGAGGTGTGATGGAGAAGAAAGAGGTAACTGTGAACATATGTTTTGGGAGCGTGATGAACTGGCAGATTTAAAAGAATTTCTTACAGAGTACTCTGTCAGAAATATTGGGAGAGCAAATAGATGCATAGCCGGCCTTAGGCATAGGCCAACTAGGCGACCGCCTAGGGCGCTGCTCTAGCTGGGGCACTTTTCCAGTATTAATTTGATGTAGATAGACCAGGATAGAGGCACCGGGTGCTGTGGGAGGGGGCGCCGTGGAGCCCTTTTGCCTAGGACACCAGTTGACCTAAGGCCACTCCTGAATAGATGTAACTAAGGAAATTATTCTTTTGAGCTGTGACACAGGATCTGAATTGCCTAGACACAGTAAAGCCTTATTAAATTTAATTCTGTTGGCTACCAAAAAAACAATTGCAACAAAATAGAAATCAAAATCTAAATCAACTGTATTTGAAGTACTGAATATTGTAAAAGAGATAAAAGAAATGAAAAAGTGGCCTTTAGAAAAGGAAAGGAGCAAATTACATAGAAGTAAATGGAATTTGTGGGAACGGTGCATGCAAAATAATGTTCAGGAGAAATAAGATTTAAGAAAGGCAATAAGTGAATGATTTATATAATGCTGAACTGAAAGACAGTCATTACAAAGAAACATAAAATGTAATGTGTAAATGGAAATAACTGTTAATATAATGTGTTCTCTTGTCTATTAATATATGTGGGTATATGTCTTGAGTGATATTTTAATAAACGTGTTAAAAAAGTATCCATGGAACAAATAACATAAAATGACATTACTCTTGAAGTAAACAATTAAAACAATTAGAACAATTGAAATAAAAGCCAATGACACCAAGAAATCAAAATGTTGTATTTGCATTCTAAATTCAGTCCCAAAGAAGACATGAAAATAATTAAACTACTAATTAAAACATGTAAAAGATAAATTTGCCTATGCCTAACTGTCAGGGACTAATTCAATTCACGTTGCCAGGCACCATTGTTCTGGCTGACACTCCTAGAGCAGCTTGAAAAAGTAAAGTAACTGGACTGTTTTAACCATTATATGTTCCTTTAAATGTATAGTAATATGATTGCTTAAGTTACTATCTATTTCTTAAACTGTATTACTCGGTACAAACTGTATGTTACATGTATCTTATTCTGTTTTTGTATAATACTGTTTGTTTTTGTATAGTACTGTTTCTATCTACTGCTTTTAATAATGTGTACTGTTTTACTAACTGCCTTGCGGAGCTTTTCTCTCCGGGCCTCCACTAAAAATGGACTGTTTTAGCCCAGTGGACTCTCCCAGTAAACAAATGCCAATAAATAAATAAACAAAACAAATAAATAAATGAAATACTTTCATTAAATTAAAAAAGCTGTTTTAATCTCCTGCCTCCCAACACACCTATATAAACTTTTTTTTAATTCATAGCCTTTAATACATCTGTTTGACTATTATATTTTTCAGCAAAGTGAATAACTACTAGGCTTATCATATTTTTGAGTTTGATATATATTATATGTTCATGTAATATGTGGCGCCAATTCCAAAAGACTCACTCTCAGTGTAAGTGGACACTTAGACTGAGACCAGGCTGAGAGATGGTGTTTCAGAATACATGGTCCCCATAGTAAACCTGTTCATAGCTAGGCCTTATACCAAAGTAAGTCACTTACATTAAGAGCAGTTTTTTTTTTTTTTTTTTTTTTTTTGGAAACAGGGCAGACTTACACTGAGAGTAACTCTTTTGGAATTTGGCCCTATATTTCAATAATAACACTTCAAATCATACTCTATGATGATATATGTAGATTTATCAGTAGCTGAAAACCTTATTTCATTAATATATGCCAAACAAGAAATATTATAAGGCAAATGGAGAAATCTCCCCAGGGGATTTTTGCCCTGAGAGTTGCTATGTCAGAACTCAAAGACATAATAGGATGTTTCTAAAAACTGCATGTTACTATATCTTGCAAAAGTTTCCCGTTGTAAAAAAATATATAGGGATAATTTCAAATACAATATTCAATGCTGGATCCTGGTATGACATAATCTGCTAATTTATTTAAAAAAGAAAACATTTTCTTAACTAGAAGCTATGTCATATTACAAAACAGATAATTGTTGATGTGCTTTTCTTTATATTTACTAACAACAGGGAAAATGTTGGCTGTCTTCTCTTTCTGTCCAGTTATCATCCCAGTTATTAACAGCTTTTAACTGTATAACTAGCCAATACACTTTCTGCTTATCATGTGCATTTTAACCATGATGTAAAAACATATATTCACCATTTGTTGCTTCGGGCAAGAAACCTTTCTCATCAGAACTCAATTGATTCCCAGGAACTCCACATAAGGTAAAATATGGCAAGTAATTCAGCCAAAACATATCTTATTTTAATAAGTGGACTTTAAACCCCAAAATTATTCAGAAACAAGAAGTAGCTAAAGAGGTAAACAGTATACTCACTCAAGTAGATGAAGAAATCATAATTATTACAATACCTTATGATAAGCAATGGGAAGCTGCAAAAGCAGTTATTAGAGGTGTCATAATTCAAAAATCTGTCTGGTTTAAGAAAGAATATAATAATACCAAAACCACATTAGAATCACAAATTGTGTCAGCAGAACTACAATTACAACAAAAATATTCAAAAGAATTAGAGGAAAAAATGTATGGAATGGCAAAAACAACTACATAAGCATTACTTAGAAAATTTTACTTTTTTAGAAAGCAAGTCTTTATATCAATACTTAGAAAGGGCTCAAACATCCTCAAGATTTCTAGCCAGGCTAATAAATATAAAGAGTGGCCCACCAAAAATTAAAGAATTACATTATGAAGGACATAAATTTCAGGAAAACCAAGACATATTAAATGTATTTGAGAACATATATAAAAGGCTGTACAACATGCACTTACTACTCTCAAATGACAAATTTAATGAGTTCATTCAAAATTTAAAATTTCCACAAGTTACACAAGAATAGCAAAAACTTTTAGGGGCGCCACTACACCTAACAAAGATAAAGGAAGCAATAAAAAATCTCATGCCAGGTAAATCTCCAGGACCTGACAGATTTACCTCTGAATTTTATAAGATATTCTCAGAACTGGTCTCTAAAATCCTACTTAAATTATATAACTATATAATACAACATGAGATAACAGGCTTATATGTAAATAATTCTAAGACCATCCTTCTACTTAAACCGGATTCTTTCCCGACAGATCCCACTAATTATAGACCAATAGCCCTCATAAATACTGACTTTAAAATCTTTGCTCAAATTTTAGCCAACAGGTTGAAGAATATACTTCCCTCTATTATATCGCATAATCAGTTAGGTTTTATGGTACATATGCAAACAAGTGACTAGACACAGCTATCAGATTACTAAAAACAGATAGACATCCCAAATACGTTATTGCCGCAGATGCTAGTAAAGCTTTTGCCAGAGTAAATTTAAACTTTTTATTTAATGTTATGCCTTTATTTGGTTTTCCTAAAGAATTTATTAATAAAGTTAAGGTTCTATATCAGATGGCCTCAACTTCCATTCAGATTAACAATAATAAAACAAAACCTATCCCCATTTCAAATGGCACGAGACAAGGGTGTCCACTTTCTCCTTACCTCTTTAATTTATACCTAGAACCCCTACTTCTTTATATATCACAGAAATCTTTTCCAAATGAACGCTACCTTCACAATTATACCTCAAAAAATTTTATAGACATGGAAAGAAGTATATCCAGATTTATTTGGTATCCTAAATCTACTAGAATCAAATATGAAAAGTTTATACTTCCTAAATCTAAAGGTGGGTTAGGGTTACCTGATTTTAAATTATACTATAGTATTATCCAAGCATATAGACTATGTCAAATCTTAAATTATGAATCAACCACAAATGTATGGTCCCCCTTATGGTCTAGAATTTGGTATGAACAAATTAAGACACTTGGGTGCAATTCTAGGGCTCTCCTATTCTTAAACTTAAACCAAAACTCTGTTTATGTTAAGAATTTACATCCACTTATTAAAGAAATGGTTTTACCTACTCAAAAGCTCTTTTCATCTGTACAATTATTAAATGCCTTCCTTCTACTGAAACCTATACACCTTAATCCTAATCTGCTACTAAATAATAACTTGATAAACTTTCAAGAGTATCCCTTAATAAGAGATATTACAGTATGGGAAATTTATAAATGGAAGGAATGTGATATTACACAATTACAAGAGCAATTAAATCTTCCAAAGAAATGCGTAATTATTATGAACTCACTCAAATACCTTGTAAACACTAAATTTCATACTGAAAATTTTGATAAACAAGACACTAGTTTGTCCCAGTTAATTCTAAAAAATCTAACTACCAAGGGGAAAACAATCTCTAGTCTATAAACTTATAAATTATATAAAACATCAGAATTGTACTTTATTCTCCTCATACTGGCAGAAGAAAAACCCACAAATTACTGAACAAAATAAAAAAGATGCCATCAAAAACACACTCAAATTCAGCCCGTTCAAAAGGTTATTCTACACCCAACTTATGATTAACAATGATGCATATTTTGCCCCTCAAAAAATTAGTAAATTTAATAACAAATACTCACCTGAATGTCCTCACTGCAAGAAACAACTAAGACATTCTACATGTTATGTGGGAATGTAATAAAATTCATAACTTATGGTGTTCACTAAGGGCAAGACTAGAGAAAATGGGCTACCAAAAAAGTACTTTATCCTGGGAAACAGTTATACTGCACATACATATGACTAATCTTCCCAGAGTCTTACAGCATGTTCTCACTACCATATGCTCTCTAGTCAAATTCTGTATTACAAAGAATTGGACTATTGCAACCCCACTCACATGGGAAGGTTTTAGAAATGTAGCAATCAAATACATTGCCTCCCACAAGTTACTATATGTTACTAAGAAACGTACATATTACCAAGAGTATTGGGAATACTTATTAGATTTCATTCTCAAGAGGTAAAAATATTAAATCTAAAAGTGAAATATGCAATATATATAAGATAATTAATAAGGATATACTTAGAACCTTTTTAACATTGTCATTTTATAAATATTTGTGTAGATAAGTTGATTAAAAAAACACATACCCTATATAAAGAGGTTTTAGTTTGACTTTCCCTAGTATATGTAATAAACAACTAATGGTACTGTTTTATTCTTCTTAGCACTGCAAAATATGTAGTTAGTGCAAAAACTGGATTTTTGAAGTGACTTCTTTGTATATATTGTATATAGAATGTTATGTATTGTTGTATGTTGTGTATGTATCTTATTGTATAATGTCTTATATGTTGTAACCTAAAAAACTGCAATAATGAAATTTTTGAAAAAAAAAAATATGGCAAGTAGGATATATGACAATATATGCCCTGCAAGTAGGCCAAGGCTGTGAACTGCATTCTGTAAATTTTAGTCCTAGTATGGCAAGCAAATGAGCCTAACAAATTTAGAACAAAATAATTTACAGAATTGTAACCTCCAAACATGAAAATATTAAACCAAGCGTATTCTGAGGTAAACATTTAAGAACTTATTTATGACACAGGGGTCTCTCAATAAATAAACAAAAAAATTGTGTATACTGATGAAATAATATATGACTTGATTTGAAAACAATGTGAAGTCTCTCGCTCTCTCTCTCCATATACATGTATATATATGGTTTCACATTATATCCTTGAAATACTGAAATATCGAAATTCAGTATTCTGAAGCTATAAAGTCGAATTTCTGAAACCACGAAAACTCGGAACCGCGAAATTCAAAATCTCACACACCGGAGAGTTTGACTTTTTTGCTTCTACTTCACACACACACACACACACACACACACACACACACACACACACACACACATACACACCATCCTCCCCACACTAAAACACAAGCTCTCTACTACATAAAAGCAGGGAGCAAGCCCCCATGCACCCCCCACACTCCACTATGTAATTTTGAAATACTGAAATCCTGAAATTTAGTATTTCAAAATTACATATTCCGAAACCGGCAGAAGTGCAAAATTCAAAATCTCGAAGCACGGAGATGTTGAATTTCCGCTTCCGCTGTTGCAGTGTGTGGATGTATTGGGTGAATTTAGGTAAGTTTGTGTGTAACCTGATACAAGCACTCAGCTCTCCTTGTCAATAAGGAGAAATTAATCATAGGCACTAAACAGCCTACAATTGCAAAGTACCTTGCAAAGGTAAGAGAAAACAGCTCTTAAACCTTACAAAAAAGCACCTAAACAGGCATGTCCAAGTGTCAGCTTCCGGTGGTTTTTCCTGTCCACCTGGTGAATCTGGGCATACTGGGGAAATGCAGCAACTGCCTCATGTACACAGACAATCCTCTCCTCCTACCACCCAACACTACAACCTGTGGGAGATGCACTTACATAGCCAAATTGGAAGCAAAGCTCTCTTCGGTCAAGACTGTGCTAGACAGTCAAGAGGAGAAGGCTAACACCTGCATTACACCTCTAGCAACTCATAGCCCTTCAAAACCCACAACATCAACTCCCACACATAGCAACACTAAACCCACATATGCAGAGGCCCTTAACATTAACCCGCCCAAGCAACAAGGACCTCTGAAGCTGAAATGCAAACAAACACCAGTCACAACCAAAGTGACACATAGCTCACAACACCAGTGTGCCACCCAACAATAGCCCCTAAGGCAATGCTGTACCCAACACTTTAGTCATAGGTGACTCTATAGTCAGGCACACCGATGTCCCACTCACCAGGCTGAACAAGGAGAAAATTACAGTCAGCTGCCTGTCGGGTGCCAGGATCCACCACATAACACATGCACTCAAGTCACTCCACAACAAGTACAAATACGACTCTGTCATTGTTCATGCTGTAGTAAATGACTTGAGACGTACCTCCTTGGACTACATGAAAAGAGACATGGAAGAGCTCTTGGATCATGTGACCCAGGCAGGTATGACCCTAGCCCTGAGTAGCATCCTGCCTTCACCCAGAATGATACCACAGTATAAGGACAAAATGATTGACTTCAACAATTGGCTAAGCTTCTGGTGTCATTCAAAGGGGACCCAGTATTTGTCTGCCTGGGAAGACATGATCGACAAACCACGATGCTTTGCCAGAGATGGTCTGCACCTGTCACCCCTGGGATTCAGGTTACCGGCTAAAGCTCTTGCCACCCCTATAGTGCCTTTTTTAGGCAAGGTTCAAAGGATAAAACCACCACCATAACAGATACAAGCATGCAAAATCTGAAGGTAATGCTACTCAATGCTAGAAGTCTAAACCTCAAAATGCACTCTCTCGAGGCACTCCTAAAAATGGAGAACATCGATATCTGTGCAGTGACTGAGACCTGGTTCAAGGCTCCAGAGAGCACCCTGCAATACCAGGCTACAATTCTTACCACACTTTTCGGCCACAAAACCAAGACTGAAACACTAAAGGTGGGGGAGTGTCCATATTCACCAAGGATATTCACACCTCCAGGCTAGTTGCCCAACACAATGCATCTGAAATTCTCCAGGTGCAACTAACACTAGGTAAGACTGCAATCCAAATTGTAGCTTGCTACAGATCCCCCACCATACCCCAAGATTCTCACTACACCTTCCTAAACATACTGGAAAATATTGAGATACAACCAAACACCCTAATACTAGGTGATTTCAACTACCCTGCCATTAATTGGGAAAACTACTCGGGTACCAACTCCTTTTCCCAACGGTTCTTGGAATTCATAAATTCCCACGCCCTGGATCAACTAATCCATTGTCCCACCAGGGGCTCCAATATCCTAGACCTGGTCATTACCAACATGGGAGATAGATGCTCCACACCAGTGGTTACCCCCTCATTGGTCAGGTCTGACCATGAGCAAATCACCCTTGACATCCACATCCCACGCCCACCCCCCACCCCCCCCAGTAAGGAAACCTCCTTAAAAAACTTCTCCAAAGCCAACTTCATGCTACTGAAGTCAGAAGTGACAAACTTCACAACACCCACGCAGACAGGATCTGGAAGTTTGACTGCAGAATCCTACACTAAGGCACTGTATGAGCACATCTACTCATGCATGAATCGTGCCATCCCAAATAGAACCAAGATACTCTTCTCTAAAAGAAGGAAGCCAATCTGGTGGTCCCCTGCTATAAACAAACTATACAACAGAAGGAAGAAACTGTTGCAGAAAAGAGGAAAATCACAGGATGCAAAAAACTCCCTTACCAGCCTCAGTAAGAAGCTGAGAACCCTCATAAGATCCTCAAAAGCTAGTTACAAAAATAAAATTGCCAAATATTCCAAAGACAACCACAAGGCATTCTATAGTTATGTCAAGAATCTAAATGGCAATGCTCAGATCTGCTCTGAACTACAACAGAATGGCATTAAATATACTGATCCCAAGGATATTGCCAATATCCTGGCAAATCAATTTAGTGCCAACTTCACTCCCCTCTCACCCCCTAAAGGGCCCATCTCAATACCAAAAGATTGCCAAATTCCGATAATCACAGCCACACAGATAGAAACAGCACTCTCCAAAGCTAAGAATACAGCATCTATGGGACCAGATGACATCCCAGGCTGTGTACTACATGAACTACAAAATGAGCTGGCACCCCACCTAAGTGTAATGTTTAATCATAGCCTCACCTCAGGCTTCGTGCCCACTGAGTGGCGCACAGCTACAGTTATCCCGCTCCACGAGGAAGGATCCACCTTGGATCCCGGGAACTACCATCCCATCAGTCTGCCAAGCCTGATCTGCAAGGGCATTATCATGGAACTTATAAACAAAGACATTGGCAACCTCCAGACACTGGACCCCACCCAGTTTGGGTTTGTGAAGGGCCGATCTTGTCTCCTGAATCTGATTGACTTCTTCAAATCGGTCTCCAGAGCTGTGGACGAGGGTAAGGAGGTCCACACAGCCCATCTGGACCTCGCCAAGGCCTTCAACACCATCCCCCACTCTGGAATCATAGATAAACTTACTAAGCTGGGCATAAATCCCTGCATCACTCGATGGGTTGCCAACTGGCTTACTGACAGAACCCAGACTGTAAAAGTAGCTGACTCCAAATCCAGCTCCAGACAAGTGACAAGTGGAGACCTCAGGGTTCAGTCCTGGGACCACTCTTGTTTGGCATCTACTTCTCTGAAGTACAGGCCAACATTAAGGGACTCTGGCTAACAAAGATTGCAGATGACTGCAAACTGGGAGCCATTATTGAATCCCCAAATGATGTGGATATTCTACAAAAGGGCCTTACAGAAACAGATGCCTAGTGCTAGAGCCATGGGCTCAAGCTTAATGCCAAGAAATGTATAGTCATCCCCTTTGGAAAAAAACATGTACCCATGAACTACCACATAGGTGGCATGACACTAAACATCAAAAGTGTGATGAGAGACTTAGGGACACAAGTGGACAGTGGTCTCACTTTCAATAACCACATCACCACAACAGTCAGGAAATCCTTCTACATGGCACACTTTATCACTAAGTGCTTTTAATCCAGAAAAAAGAGGTCATTGTCCCACTGTACTCATCCCTCATTAGACCCACTATAGAGTATAATGCCCCATTTGGTATGTACCTCACAAGACATCTGCAACAGCTGGAAAGTCCACAGAAATACCTCACTAAAAGAATCACAGACCTAAAGCAGATGCCATATGCTGACCATCTAAAAAAACTCCAGCTATATTCTGTGGCATATCGTCTACTCGGAGGCGATCTCTGCTTAACATACAAGGCCATGTCAAACCCTGAGCTGTTGGACATGCTCCACTTAAAGAAATCCCAATCCCTCAAAGCCACATGCTCCAGGGATCTAAACCTTATCATCACATTGAACAAAACATGCTGGAGGGATAGGTTCCTGACCCAGAGACTCCCCATACTCTGGAATAGACTGCACATACATGTCAAGCAGAGCACCTCATTTGCCCTCTTCAAAAAAAACCTTGATGATTGGATGGGAGATAGGAAATTCACCCCGGGGATCATGTCAGTCACCCTGCTAGACAGGGGCCCAGAGAAGTAAATATTGTGGGAAAAAATTTCCAGGGAATTGTTATGGCTAGGCTTGCATAGGCCTTAGGGCCGATAGCCTAGTACCAACCTATGAACCTATGAATCTATGTAAATGTGTTGGTTAGGGGCTTTAGTGTGTGTAAGTGTGTGTTGTGACTGTGATGTGTGGTGTGAGGGACTGCAAGATATGTGTGTGTGTGTTTCGTTTGTGTTTCTGTTTGTGCGATCTCAAAGTTACAATATATAAGTAGGGGGGTGTGGGGGCACAACCTCCCACATGGGGGGTGCAGGGGGGCTTGCCCCCCTGCTTATCTATAGTGTAGATGCATTTATTTGATTGTGGGGAGTTTTGTGTTTATGTGTATACTGCACGTGTAGCGTAGTTTTGGCATTTTGAATTTTGCGGTTGTGTGTTTTTGGAATTGTGAGTTGTGCTTGGGTTTTTGGCTATGTAATTTTGAAATGCTGAATTTCGGGATTTCAGTATTTCGAGATTGCACAGTGGACCCAGATATATATATATATATATATATATATATATATATATATATATATATATATATATATATATATATATATAGCTATAGATAGATAGATAGATAGATATACACATATATGTTCTGCTCAAATAATTTTGCTGTTTAAACTGCATGTGCTGAAGTGAGTGGAACACCCATAGCAGTAAGTTTCATCTACTGATAAATATTGGCAGCAAACAAAACTAATTAGTTAAAAAATACCAGTTCTGTAACATAATATGTCAATGGAGATTAACCAATATTCTACATAAAGTTTTCATGCAATTCGATCAGTGTATAGTGTTTAGACTAGTTATATCCAAAGATATCCAAAACATCTCTCTCTCTGTGAAGAAATCCATTCTAAAATATATGTGTGCTGTAGCACAGATAGAAGTAAAACATAAAAGTAAATGGTTGTGAAGGATATTGAGTCACACTCTTGTCTAACATTTGTAAGATATGAGCTTATACCAGAAGCAATAGGTCTGCTGGCCGGAGGAAACATATTTTTATGTATCTTGTGTAGGCAGTGAAAAACAGCTAGCTGAGGAAGTAGGGTATGTATTTGTCCACTGCATCTTTCAGAAAATATTTTAATCTAACACATTCTGCAAGAAAGGATATAAACATTTACATGCCTCTTCAAAAATCCTAGAATAACACTATTAGCATCCTTCAAATGTGAGTTACAAGTTTAACTCTTTTTAAGAATTCGTAGTCACTACCCTTTTAATCACTTGTTTAGTTGCAAAATTGTAGGCGTATTTCTCAGTACCGAAGTAGTTAACCTCTGGTGTTTATTCAAATTACATTGTTTTCATCTTTATGAAACTGTTTAAATAAGAATTCGTTTTCAAAGTTCATCATTATGCCCCATTTCTTAATTGTGTCCATCTTGTATGGAAGAGTACAATTACTTATATTTTTTACATAAATTATAATCAGTAAGCATCATGCATTACTTGGGGGGGGGAAAGATTCAATTGCATTATTTTCACAACAGAAGCACTGTTCATCAGTAGAATCAATCTGTTCTTATATTTCAAACCCAGGCTGAAAATATTCCTTTGCACTTCTGAAAATTCCAAGCCAGAAATGTTAAATCCTTTTTCTTCATTTTTCAAATCAATATTTTAATCAAAATCAAAACAAAAAGGTAAAAATTCAGCAAAATCATAGTGTTATTTTTGTTACGGTTAGTGTCTACACATTTTATTTGGCTGGCCAATGTTTCCTCACTCCAGATATAAAATTGACATTTTATTCCCTTAATTGTACAAACATCCTGTACTGGATTTTAGTTTTCTTACCAAGGGAATAACATGTTTGAATTTTCTTTGTTATCAATCAAGAATCCACTATCATTTTGACCTGTTTGATATACTGCAATAACAGAAACACACAGCAAGTAATAAAGACTATATTATATATGGGGGTAAGGACTGCATAGCCACAAATCACTGGTGGGATAAAAGTGATAGGGGCAGTAGACCAAAAAGTTGGGCAAAAAGGGTCATGAGTCAGACACAGTTTTGTTGAAAGATTTACAGAAAAAAATTAAGTGTGTGCATAACTTAATAAATGGATTATAGAAATTCAAGTAACTGGGGAAGATAGCACCAGACAGCATTTTTGTCGCAGATTCTAGCACTTAATAATCTAAAGTCCATGCAACCTTTTACAATGCAAATGCCTGCTTCAGAAAAAGCAGTGTCTGCAGCAAAAGCTGGAATGGAGAGTCATGTGATATTCTGAATGGGATTAATACCTGTGGAAAAGAAATATGAGGACTGTACTCAACAACAAGGGGTAATCTGACAACGGTGGCTGCTGGATACAATTTCTCTAAATATTTCACGTTGTATAAATAAATAGAAATTGCTATTATATACAGATAATAAAATCTGTTTAGAGAACTAACTACATTTACTTAGTAATTGTGCAAACCCCCTAGAGACAAGGGGATCTTTTCTGTGGTGGTCTAGGAGCACTGTCTGAATAAGTAACATATTCAGACTCACACAATGTACAAATCGTGGCTGAGCAAATCAAACCTTGAACTACAAGTAAAGTTCATTAACTTTAAGCATCTGAGCTAAACTGAGAAAAGTTAATATCCTGCTGTTTGTGATCAAGGACTGATACCACCAATGCATAGCAATAATTCTCTCAAAGTCACACACTTTCCAAAAAACAGCTAGTGATGATACGAAAGAAAGCAGTCTAAAGCACTGATACAGTTAATCTATTTTGCCCTATTGCAGTAGCCATTCTCTAACACACAAATTGTTTAGGAAATGTAATGGCCATGATTAATAGTTTTACTGAATGGAAATATGCAGCTGTTGTTTAATTATCCTTGCTGTGTGCTGTTTCCAAGGTTCTATACCTGAGCCAGTCTGCTGACATGGCATCCAATTCCCCTTCTGCACAAACCAGTGTGAACTTATTTCAGTATGTGACCAAATCAAATATAAACTCAGCTGTTAACAATATCCTTTGAAAAAGATTTCTTCCGAGTAACAGGAGTCATCTCTGATATATACAGACCCTTGCAACTCTTACAGATGTCAAGGTATTTTACTTATTTATATTATCAGCTTCTTCTTTCCACTTATTCATCATTAGTTTAGAAATAAGAAACATAGTAATTCTAATTAACAGTTCCTTTTACAGAATATGGATGGATGGTAAAGATAAAAATAAATGAATTAGCCTGCTTAAATGTTAAATGTCTTAGGCTTTAATAATAATTATATTAAACTGAAAGCATTTAATATACATATAATTTAACTGTTAAAATAACTGAGTCCATAAGCCAGCCATAATTATAAGAAATTAAATCATCTAGCAAGGAATAATGCCTGATAGCATGAGCATTAGTGGAGACATAACAGACTGCCCCGGTGTATTTTAAGGCCTGAAGCTTCAGTGGGAAGGCATTTTTACAATTGGCAGTTCTGTTACTTCCACATTACCACCGACACTAGAGGGCATTATTGTGCTTAGAAAATAGTCTGTCTGCTAAATTGCTTTTTATTTGGTTTATCATGCATATTACATTTTTATACTTTTATTGAAAAAAAAAATAGTTCCTTTGCTTAATGTTTCACAATTGTTGTAGGATATGTAATTGCTATTGCAGAATATATTTTATAACAAAAATATGCATGCATACATTATGCAAGAGTTTAATGTCCACAGAAACACACACACAAATGCCCACTCACACACATATAAACACACACACACAGTGAGTTTCATAAATACATATACTTACAGGGGTCCATATCACATAGTCGAAGTCTTATAACTTTGAAAATATAATGTTGGAACCATTATGCTCAAAGTTACAAAACTTCGACTATGGATAAAAAAAAAATGGAAAACAAAATAAACTGTTTTAAGCAGGGGAGCAAACCCCCCTATACCCTCCAGGTGGTGGGCTGCACCCCCCTCCCCCAGCTACTTAAATATAACAACTCTGAGATCGCACCCCATTGAACAGAATGGAAACCTACGCTTATGGAGATTTCCATTCAAACGTTCGAACTTTTACAAATTTGAACTTATGGTCTCAACCATATGAGGTTCGAACTTGTAAAAGTTCGACTACGTGATAGGAACCCATACTTACAGGTGTGTGTGTGTGTGTGTGTGTGTGTGTGTGTGTGTGTGTGTGTGTGTGTGTGTGTGTGTGTGTGTGTGTGTGTGTGTGTGTGTGTGTGTGTGTGTGTGTGTCTCTATGAATATGTCTATGATTCTGTCTGTACCTCAGCATGTGTGTGTGTGCATTTGTTTGCCTATTAAATAGGTGACTTATATTCTGGATATAAAGTACTTCATCCAAGAGCAATTACATATACTGTAGCAACTCTGAAATATTTGAGGGAGGAACTATTTTATATAGTGAATAAATTAGACTTAAATTGGTAATATTTAAAAATTGTCTCTGATTTTTTAACCCCATTGTTGTTTCTATCTTGAGTTCTTGAGCAACGAAGTTGAAAACCATGGCCACACTCTCTCTCAAACACACATACATACACACACATACACACACACACACACACACACACACACACACACACACACACACACACACACACACACACACAAAACTGCTTTTGTTTTATTTGTCCATACTTTTTAAACCACAGTTACATAAGGGAAGTAAACCAGCAAGTTCATGTAACTGTGCTGCAATTACTTTTGCCAGTAGTGTCATCTGCTTTGGATTTCTTTTTATGTACTTATTTTTTTATGCTAGCTAAACTGCTACATTTAGTAGGCATCAACATGATGTCGGCCATTTAATTTTCTTTCTCAGTGGGTGCTTCAAGCAACAATGTCTGTCAAGGTGTAGGTCATTATTGGTAAAATAACAGACTGACCAGGGGTGTTTTGAGGTGCAACAGTACAGGCAGAGGATCTCAGCACTAAAGGAAGGTCTTTTATTTCCTATATAATGCCCATCGTGGAGGGCATCATTGCACTTAGATAATAGGCTATCTGTTAAATTGTTTTGGATTTTTTATTAGTATATATATTATTTTTTTTATTTTTATATAAAATAACTCCTCTGCCTGATATTTACACACACACACACACACCTAAATACCTTTTTTCCTTTATTTTATTCCTCCTCACTAATTACAGCCTTTTAAGATGCACTTATTGAGGGGAAAGTAAAACAGCAAGTCCGTATAACTGCTGTTGCAGTTTCCTTTGTTAGTTCAGTTTTTTCTTTTTACTTACCTTTTTTTATTTTACACTTTCTAATTACCAAAGAAGCATTTTGTGAATGTAAAAATGATAGTATCCATTTGTTTTTTTCAATCCATGTTTCAGAGCAGATTAATATGCAGTATTGAAGTGACTTTGAATCTCAGCACCCTGCTCAGTGCTATTGATTAGACTCTGCTGTATACCATGCCTGAACCCACCTCTTCTTTAGAATTTGTCAAAACAAATTACCACAATTCATGATGCACAGTAGCCCCTTACAAAAAGAAGGCTGAGATCACAGTGCAGCCCATGGCTTTCAGTGGATATAAAAAAGTTAAAGCAAGAGATTTGGCCTGGAAGAACTGGGAAAGGAACCCCAACAATACAGAGCTACACCAAACTTTTCTGAGTTTGATGAAAAAAACAAGAATTGCAACAGATATTGCAAAAGCCCTGCATCTTTAATAAAATCAGGAAGCAAACTGGTCTAGACATGATCAGTTTTGGAAAGAAATAAAATGCTTAACAGGGACATTAAATAACTCTTCAGCTACAAAGAATGATCCAATAACATTGAAAAACTCAACCTTTGCTAATGCTTATGCTCTATTTTTGCAGTCCACCCCCCTAATCCACACCCTCTAGCATCTTATACAGCAACCTTTCATTTCTCTGAAATTTCAGTAAAACAAATCAAGTCTCAACTTTTCAAACTCACCCATTCAGGTTCTAAATCCAGCAATGTTTAGATGACCTTCATAGGGCTTGCAGCTGAAAATTCATTAAATCCCTGACTTATATCTTTAACCTCTGTCTCACCTCAGGTACTGTCCCACTAGTATTCAAGCATACAGTTATAATCAGTCTACCTAAAGTCACTTCTCCTAATGGGTTGAAAGATTATAGACTTATTTATATGCTGTGCCCAAGTACCAAATATTTAAAAAACTTTTATACAAGCAACTAATTAAGCACATTAATAGGTATGGCCTGTTAAGAGATGCACAGCATGGCTTTCACACAGCCTTCAGTACCTTTACTGCCCTGAGAATGGCCATCAATACAATTTATTGCAACTTGAATGAGGGACTTATTACTGCAAATCTCTTTGCTGACATGGCAAAGAGTTTGGAAATTGTAAACCATTCCCTTCTTCTCAACAAACTCAAAAGACTCAGCTTTGGTAATACTATTTGCTTGGTATAGCATCTATCTAAAAGACATAGCTTTCCAAGTCCATAGTAATGTCTCATCCCCTACTGCTGGTAAACTTAATACAAGTGTACCATAAGGGTCGTTGCTAAGTCTTCTCTTCTCTTCTCTTCTCCTCTCCTGCCTCTATCTTTGTTGATGAGCTCCCTGTAGAAATACCACATTTTTAAATTAATAATGTATGCATATGATATGCTGCTCCCACAATCCATTAATAGCCACTCTGATTTGTAAACCAAGTTATAGGACAATTTCACTCAGTTATGCACCTGCACTACTACTAACAAACTACAGTAGAACCTCCATAATTGACCACCTCCCTACATTAACCACCTCCTTAAGTTGACCTAATTTTCACAAACAGGACATGCACCACATGTACTCAGTGGAAGACCGACCTCTCTGTATTGACCACCTCTTGTATCTTGACCACTTGAACTGTGACACACAATATTAATTTACCCTCTATAACTTGGCCAGTTTACTCCACTCTACACCAAGGGTTAGAAGGTGTGGGCTTTGCCCCATAGCTGTATTATTTTTTCTTTGGTATAAGTTCTTTATTCATGTTTTATTGTTACCACATGTTGGATTAAGCCTAACATCCTACTGTTTATCATGTGTTGCTGAAGATTTTTTCAACATGATGGACTAGTCTGAATTGTAGCTACATCCTATAATTACTGAAAAAAATTACATTTAATCGAGACATGATGGCCAAAAGAAAGAACTCAAAGATCTGACATTGAAGGAAAAGGTTGATCTTCTACATTTTCTGGAAAGCAGCAGCCAAGGAAAGATGGTGGAACATTTTGGTGTTAGCAAGACCACAGTTAGCAACATCCAAAAAAGTAAATATGAATACTTGGAGAGATATTGTAAAGAAAGTGGAGACGTATAGCAGAAAAGGAGGAAAACTTCCCTCGATTAAGTCAATGAAGCCAATAAAGCCACATAAAGCTGGTTCAAACAAATGAGGGCAGTTAATGCCTGAATCTCAGGGCTGATGATCCAAGAAGTTGCTAAAAAATTCACACAGGAATATGGGGTGGCAGATTTCCAAGCAGCAAGTGGTTGGCTCGAGAAATTTAAACTGCGACATGAGATCTCACAGAAAGTCATGTGTGGTGAATCCAGTGTGAAGTTCCAGTAGAAGTTGTGGAAGAGCTCATCAAAAAGTTCCTGGACTTCAGCAGAAGCTTCGAAGATGATGACATCTTTAATGCTGATGAATGCGGACTCTTTTTCAAGGTGATGCCTGACAGGAGCCTCATCGTAAAACAAGTGTAAGAGCGGATATCTTTCCAAAGAACATTTCACAGTTCTGCTTTGCGCTAGCTCAGCCAGAGAGAAACTAAAGCCCTTGGTGATTGGTAAATTGGCAAAGCCACATGCATTCAAGAACCTGAAGCCTGAAGACATCCTCGTCACTTGGAGATCAAACAAATGCACATAGATGACTGGTGCCCTATTTGAGGATTGGGTAAGGGGTATTGACAGAGAAATGAAGAAGAAGAAATGGTCTATTCTACTGACAGTAGACAACTGTCCAGGCCAAGAAGTGAATCATCTTACAAATGTGACACTGAAATTTGTGCCTCCAAACATGACCTTAAAAAATCCAACCTCATGACCAAGGCATCATCAAAATATTTAAAATGCACTACTGAGCCCAGCTCCTGCAGTGGGTCATTACTAAAACACAAACCTGTGGAGTGCCTGTGTAAGCAACTTCATCCATTGCATCAGTTAATGCTCTGGATGCTGTCCTCTGGATTAATTCTGCTTGGAATAAAATTCAGCCAGAAATGATACAGAAGTGTTTCAAGAAATTTGGATTTGTCACAACCCACTCAGTCAAAGTAGGGGAAGCCACCTCTAGTAGTAGATCTGTAACAAGTGGTGTACCCTAAGGATCGGTCTTGGGGCCTGCACTCTTTGGGATATACTTTTCCGAGGTGCAAGCCAAAACCAGTGGTCTGTGGCTGACCAAGTTTGCAGATGACTGCAAGCTGGGCTCTGTCTAAAATTCCCCTAGTGATGTGAACACCCTCCAAGAGGGACTTACCCAAACTAATGACTGGTGCCTAAAGCATGGCCACAAACTGAATGCCAAGAAATGCATTATTGTCCCTTTTCTGGAAAATGTCATCCTCCCTAATTATCACATTAATAACAATGTACTAAGCATGCAATCAGTCATGAGGGACTTGGGCATCTAGGTTGATAGCAATCTGACTGTTGACCACAAAGTTGCCTCCGTTGTACGGAAGGCTTTCTGCATAGTCTATCTCATAAATAAGAGTATTTCATCCAGGAACAAGGATGAAACATCCCTGTACTCCTCCCTTATCATACCCATTATTGAGTACAGTGCCCCCTTCAGCATGTACCTTGCTAAGCACATGCAGCAGTTGGAGAGACCACAAAGGTTCCTGACCAGGAAAATCCAGGGTCTCAAACGCCTATCCTATACAAATAAAGAAGAAAAAAACCTCTGGTATTCCACCACAGCAAAAATCCACCACGATATAGTCCTGTGTCAAACAGCAAGCAAATTTAATGAAAAAAGTAAAAACAGCATTAAAATTCCATAGTGATAAAATGAGAAAATAGTAAATGTATTGATTTTGTATGATACTGTATGATTTTACCGTGTTTTGACTATGTATGATTTTGTATGATATTTTCTAGTAAAAGCTGTACAAGAAAGTAAAGTACATGTACATATCAGTTCATTAGGCCTGGTTCCTTATGTTGACCACTTTGTTACAGTCCCTTACTAATTAGTCCTATGAAAACAAATATCATGGTCTTGGCCTCAGCCAAGAAATTATTTCTCTTATTCTCTTAACAAATCTTAATGGGAACATAATACCTAATGTTACTGAACAGAGTTGCCTGGGCCTAATACTTAACCCTACCCTTTCCTTTATCACACGTACATTTTATAACTAATAAAGTCCTTGCTTAGTTTAACACTATGTTACAAGGTCTGTCACCACCTTTCACCCGCTGCTCACAGGGCAATTGCTAAAAATAGTTTAATACCCAAACATGAACATGACCATCCTTTATTTATTATATATTCAGCCCACAAACTCACAGAATACAGATTGCTGAGAATAGAATCTACAGAAACAGTCTATTAGGAGACCCCCAGATACACCACTGCAATTTGCTAAAAAATAACAAATGGCTTTCAGTGTTGCATAAGGCCACTTTTTGTCTACGAAATTTCATTTTCAAGGTGCTAAAATTCACGATCATCCTTTAATAGTGAAACTGCCTTTACAAGACAATCCTCATGTACTCAGACATACACAGGACAACAGTTTCTCTCTAGTACACCCTCCATTTAAAACTGCTGTAAGTGAGAGAGCCTCCTCTAGACTGCCACAGTGAGCCACCTGCCTGCAGACATCAAAAATCTAGAAACCATTAAAATCTTCAAAATTGCACTAGAAGAGCATCTCATTACTGAATCTATCTGCAACTGCTACAATGACAACACTTATATAATACTAGAATGCATGTAATAAACCTTTCACAGCCTCTTAATGAGGTATCTTATACACAAAATTTTCATATATATATATATATATATATATATATATATATATATATATTTTTTTTTTTTTTTTCCTCAATTCCCTCTGACTGGATCTTTTAATATTAATAATTTTACTATGCTCTGAATTTTGCTGTGTACTCATTTTGTAAATAATATTGTTAAATGAAAGGCAGTGATGTATTTTCTACTCTTTAAACTCAGGTCATGCCAAAGAAGGGTCAGTATACAAGTCCACTTACCCAGTGAACAAATGGTAAATAAATAAACATACTGTATACTGTCATATGCATAAAGAACTAAATTAACAAAAATGCATTTTTTAAATAATCCTACCCTATATAGATATTTGAAAACAGTTTTACATGTTGCTGTCTGTATGTATTAATATTTAATTTTATCTATAAAGGGCCATACTAGATTACTAATCAAAGAAGAAGCAAAATAATAATAATAAGAGAAAAAAATAATGCAGAATAGTGTAGGTCTGTCTTGACAATTTTAACATCGATTTATTTTTCTTTAGTCAAAGTCATGTCCTCTTTTCTACCTGGTACTTGAAAATAAGTGGAAACTGTATGGTCAGATGTGAAAGGACCAGTATAACATTCACAAACCACAAAGACTGAGAGGACTGAGAAGAATTTGAATAAATACCCCCCAATATGCATGTCAGTTAAAGGGAAACCAAGTATGTAACCCCATTGTGTTAGTTTAAAAGTATTTGTTCAAAGTGATTGCTTAAGTACTTTTATTTAAATAATGAATTGCATTATATGCATTCAGCAACACTGTGTATTTGCTGGAGATGTCAGAAGGGACATAGAGGTACATGCTTATATATATTTTGGACTATGTGAAGTTGGATGAGTAAAAAGAGATCTGAAAGCTATTTTGTCAGACTAGCAGCCAGAGTTAATCCTATTAGTATTTCTCTTGAGAACTCTTGAGACTTTAAACTGATCAGACATGAATGTTCCTTGCTAGCTGTGATATAACTGTTCTTTGAAAAGGTTATTACAAGAAAGTGGATGTCTAGAATATCCCTGACACAGACAAATTATGTGGTTTGGTATGGAAAATGTTTAGTCCAGAGTCTCTTGTGGTTACTGAGAAGACTACACAGAGCTGAAATAATAAATGGTCTGCTTGTTTCCACAGACGACACATGGTTAGATGGATGAGCAGCAGGTAATTGATACACCAGGGGAAATCTGAAATGGTGGTATAGCTATCACTCCCAGATGGCTATATAATACATAGATTTTGATTTCAATGAGATTTTCTGTCTTTTTTAATTTATCATAAGCTGTATCCATATATTGGGTTACCTGAAGAAAGTATTGGTGTTAATATTTGTTCATGATAATTGATTATTTGTTTACTAAAGGTGATTTCTGGTTAAAATGTATTATTGAAATCATATCCTTTTCTCTGTTCCTTATTATAAAGTGAATAGAGCAGATTTCCATTATGTATTAAACAGACCTAGGAACATAGAAGTTCAACCATACCCCATTATGAAAAGTTTAACTGAGGTACGCAGCAGTCTGAGAAAATATACAGTTAATTCTAGTATAAATATAATTGTGTACATTAGCAGTCTGAGCTAGAACAAATAAAATTTCCTTGTTACATCTAATGAAGCAAATGCTAATCCTTGTGAAAATAAGTGAAAAATAATATTGGCTTTATAATTGAAAGTCTGTCAGCATGTAATCTTTTTGATGTAGTCTTGCCTGGAACAAACTTAAAAATGAAAAGGCAAGTCAAAAAGAAGCAATATTTTAAGAGATAGTTATCAACACATTTAGCTCTGATACTGTAGTCAACGTTTTATGTAGCATAGACCTATATGTATTGGTGTGAACCAAATATTTGTTAGGTTTTCATATAGAGATAATTTTGTTTACATCAGAATACTGAAGTGGTTGTCAGCCTATAGTCATGAAATTCAGAAATAATTGTGTTAAACAGGACAGAATCTTTTGTTAGAAACGTTTGCAATTTCAGTAGGAATGCCCTCACAGCCTACAGCTCTGTGTCAAGCAGCTTCCTGTAAAGGCATTCCACTTGCATTTTCATTTTATCAAAACCTTTTAGAAATCTATAATATTTTTATGAGACATGTTGCTACTGTTATAGCTGTATACAACTTTAATAAATTAAATTGGCAATTTCTGTTTCTTGATTTATCTACATTAACTTTAGTCTATGATATACTAATAAAAATATACTTTTTTTAATTAGAAGGATTGATAATTCCCCTCATACTTTCAGTAAAGCAGAAATATTTCATGGAAAATACATAATTTTCTTGGTATTTTTTCTTATTATCATTATACATACATATTTGAACGTTTAGTTAAATAAATAATTAGAATATTTTTACTTAATAGCAAAACATTATGCATCTACTGTAGACTAAGCTATACTCATCTTTTTCTTGTCTTTTACTAATGAAAATGATCCAGTTGGCTGGATCATAGCTCTATACTGGTCAATAATACATAAATAAAAAAATGTAAACAAATATTTCCATGGTGATCTGTTTCCTACGTTATATTAATATAATCATATGTTTTCATCTGCAAGTTTTAAATTCACATTATTCTGCAGTAGTAGAAACCTTCTGATTACTGTATATATATATATATATATATATATATATATATATATATATATATATAAAGTAATATACCTGATTATATATAAATAATGAATGTTTATATATAAATAATGAATATAATAATGAATGTTTTTCATTATACTCCACTAGGGTTGCTTGTTTGTGTTTCCATAAAGGATATTCTATTTTAACTCATCTGTGGAATACCTACTATTTTAATATTTTGTTATTTTCTAGTATGTTCTTTACAGTTCGATATTTATTAGTGAACTAGGTGCAAAACATAATTCAAGGAGTAAAGTTCACACCCTCCACACTTAGAAGTTTCTTATTGATTTGTTTTAATTTTATATTATAACAATTTATCACAGTTTAGGAACATCCCTGTGTATTTAATATCTTGCCAACATTCTATACTAAGCCAGAAAAATATATTTATCCCATAACTACCTTATTTATTCAACCAAGATGTCATATTGCCAGCAATTTGACTAATAACAATAGTTTATCAGTGCTTATCATTATCAACCAGGTTGTACTCAGTATGGAATTCTGGAAACACTCACAAGTGCAGCAATGATGTGCATGAAAATGGAAAATGAAAAATATATGCTTGACATAATTAATTGAATTGATATCAAAGCTACCAGTTCTTTTTCAACCTTTTTTTTCTAAATATTTTTATTAAGAATTATAAATGAATAACAAAAGATATTATAACAATGTATATATAGAAATTGCATTGATACATAAAAATTATTAAACATTAATAAAAAAACAAGATCAACTATTTATAAGGTATCTACTTATATAAGAAAGATAAATCCAATTAATTAACAAATTTTTATTTCATGACAAGTTTAGTGCCCATTTATTTCAATTCTTGAATTTAATCCATGAATTTAAAGAAGAGGTCATTGTAGTGGTTCTTTCTTTAACTGGTAAAATCTCCAGTTGACAGGTTTCAGTTCCAATGTTAAAGAATTCTTTCATTGATGGAGTAGAAACACTTTTCCAATTTTTTTGTAACTACTTTCCTCACAATTGATTGGAGAGTCCAAAGAAGAGAGTAATCAATTTTCTTAACACATACAGGGATTGCGGTATTAAACAAAATTAATGATTTGTTTAACATGAAATTATCATTGAATAATGCCTGTAAAAAAGAAATGACATCATTACAAAATGGTTTAATTATAATACATTCACAAATCATATGTTGCCAATCAGCTTTAATATTCAACCCACATCTCCAACCAACTTTCTTTTTAGACATTAATTCTATTTTATAAGGTGTAATAAAGGCTTTATGCATAAACTGTCATGAAATAATTTCCACTTTAATGATATTGTGGTTTTTGCAGAAGATGTAAGCACCATTTTTTCTCACTTTCACTGGGATAATAAATGTTGATAGTTATAAAGTAATCCCAATAATTATTTTTACAAAGATCTGACTTAGTTTTAATCACCTTATAAATCTTGGATAAACATCCCTTATCTGGAAAGTTTTGATACATCAACAATATCAAACGTTCTATAAATGTTGGAATCTCCTTTTTTATTGATGTATGCATCAAACTTTTTCTCTTTTCTATAGTGTACCTACAGTTTTGAATAGCCAACCACATTTCACTATTTAAGTTAAATTTATTTAACATAAAATCTAGAAAAAGTATTTTTTCTTTGTCCATTAATAGAAATCAGAACATTAACTGTTTTTCTTTAAAACTGTTCATTGTAAATGTATTAAATGTGTTAATATTGTTTTGTGTATATGCTATAGAAAATGTTAAGAATAGCCAGGCTTTATATTTTGGCTCTCTATAAACAAGATTTCTGAAGTTAGACATTGTCATGGTGATGTAGGTTGAATTTATTAATGTATTTTGATATTCTAATATAAACCCTGGGATTCATTAAAGTCCATGTCAGAATAGCGTTATTCTGACATGGAGTGGACCGCGTCCGCATAAGCGCAGCCATAGCAGTAGCGTGCCTTGCATATTCATATAGCCATGCTAATGTTACAGCTATGCAGACATGAACACCACTGAGTGCCAGGGGCATGTCTAAGCAGTGCACACACATTTAATATGTTCCCTGCACTCAGAAAGTGCCATACGGCACTTTTGAAAAGCATTTCAGTGTATGTGGGCACTGAAATGCAATAAAATGAGTATTTCAGTGTCAGTGGACATTGAAATAGATAGGGTAGCAAGAAACAATGCTGGGGGTGTATGTGACAGGTTCTGTACAAAGCCATAAATAATGGGGAGACAAAGGCACAAAAATAGGAACACTGTTTAAATATTGCACTGACAAACCCAGAAAGTTGACAGAATAAAAGGTTTGCAGTAGCAAGAACTTCCTGTAAGGTATGAAGACTGAAACACAAACGTCTGCCATTTCAAAGTACCGTATGACCATAGCCATCAACTATACAGGTTTCTGCAGAATGCCCAGATGCCTGCCTCACATACTTCTCAACCTTCTAGAGCAAGAAAGCTGTACAAAGCCATAAATAACGGGGGGACAAAGGCAAAAAAAATAGGGACACTCTTTAAATATTGCACTGACAAACCCGGAAATCTGATAGAATAAAAGGTTTGCAATAGCACAGACTTCCTGAAGGGTATGAAGACTGAAACACAAATGCCTGCCATTTCAAAGTGCCATACGGCCATAGCCATCAACTGTACAGGCTTATGCAGAATGCCCAGACGCTGGCCTCACATACTTTTCAACCTCCTAAAGCAAGAAAGCTGTACAAAGCCATAAATAATGGGGGGAGGCACAAAAATAGGGACACTTTTTAAATATTGCACTGACAAACCCAGAAAGCTGATAGACTAAAAGGTTTGCAGTAGCACAGATTTCCTGAAGTGTATGAAGTCTGAAATCCAAATATCTGTCAGTATGTTCTGACTTAAACCCCAAGTGATTTGCCAATGATTTGCTAGAAAACCACAGTCACACTTCCTAACTTTGTAAGACTAATAATTAAAATCTGTCCCTATGTGTCCCTTTACAATTTCCCTTACTGTGACTGACAAGGAGTACAGATACATGTAAATAAAGTGGGTTTATGAATTTATATATATTTTTTTCCATTCTAAGGTATGTTTAAGCATAGCTGAGCTGGTGTGTGCGTTATGGCCCACTGCTCAGCATTGCTGAAACATCTCATAGGAGATAAAAATATACAACTGAAGTACTCATGCTGAGATAGTGTAGTGGTTAGAGTCCTGGCTTTGCATGCAAGCATTCACAGTTTAAGTACCAAGACAGGCACTTTATTTTTACATGGGAAAGCAGTGATAAAATTATTATTTTAATTTTAAATTATGTAGTAACTGATATTTGTCAACCAGGGTAGTGTAGCTGGTCTAAAATGTAAGTGTGAGTACATATAACATGTGAAATCACCCATGTAAACACGTCACATATAGTATAGTCACACCCCATGGTAATGTAATGAAAGCATAGAGGGATGTCATGTAAAGTAAATCATATACGCTTACTAATATGTCAGTAATGATTAAGGAAGTCATTATCCTTATATTTTTTTTAAATTAAAATTGAGCAATGCTCAGCTATGCTTAGTCGGTGTAAGCATTTCTTAAATGTGAATGCTAAGCAGCAGTCAGCTCAGCTAAATGGATTTGCACACTGTTAAACAATGCTCCGCAATTACCCCTTTAAGCACTGTTCAACCCAGCTTAGCAGATGTCCACACTGCTTAGCTGATTAGCTGAGCTTAGCATTTTTAAAATGGTCTAATGATGGCAAAGGCAGAAATATGTCCTTATTTAAAGCATGCAGGTGGGAATACAGCCATAACCTGTTTAGTTTGATTTCTGCAGGAACATGTCTGGTGTTGGAGATGGAGCACGCTTTTGGGCACAGAACTGGGGCATCCTGAAGTTCAGGGTCATGGCTGGACTCCTCATAAAACACCATGATGACAGAGTGCTCCAGGGCCAGTACCAGGGCTCTCAGTACAAAGTGGAGACCTGGGACCATCTGACACATGACCTCACAGTGCTACTGGAATCCCCCAAACTGGTGAGCAGGTATGGCATCATTATACTGACCTAAAGTGTAGGAAGGGGGAGCTTTTGGCCCAATGGATCCAGGATGCTTGGGACTGGCATGCTCCAGCAGTTTCTAGGTATCTCAGATATACCTGTACCAAATTCTAGGCTGAGTATGTGATAGACAGGTATGCATAATGTTTGGTTCTCACCCCTACAGCTGCAGAAGAGAGAGCTATAAACATTGAGGCTCATGCCAACAGACTGACAGTGATGCACTGACAGGCTGGTGAGCACAGATCTACTTTTCAGAATATATTGAAATAAATAACAAGGAGTAAATTGTTTATTGTGTTCTGTGTGAAACGAATAAAGAAATGTTTGCCAGACTAATAGTTATCTACAGCATATGCAGTAATAGAGCACTGTGTCATATAACTACAATAAAAACCTAAACCACCAACTGTTGTGT